>NC_071271.1:20537574-20612574 GCF_023375685.1 Ictalurus furcatus
AAAACCAAGCAAGGCCACATTCCAAGGGACTCCATTAACCAAACTTCCCCTCCCACAGACCAGCAGCTTTTAACCAGAACATTCAGAGTTCACCGGCCCCTCCTGCTGTCCACAAACCAACCCTGCCCTTTTTATTCCTCTTCCCTCCAGACAATAGGCTCAATCTGTTGGTAAGGCTCCATTTCCCAAGCTCCACTGGAGGGCACAGGTGGAGGAGGGGTGGAAGGGTGGTGGTGGGGGGCAATCTATCCAACTCCAGTCTCCATGGATACTTTCACCACTGTGAAGGGGCAGATAGTAGGTGGCAGCCTCGCTAGTGTTTAAGTGCTTTCAGCATGGCAGAGGTGAAGCAAAAGAGCCATACTAATGATCGTTGTACCTCGGACTGGTCGCACATTAAGGAAATTTTCCACAGTTACTGGGAATCGCCATTAAGAAGCATATAACAGGGTACGAACAAGAGATGACAAAGAAAAAGATGCAGAGAGAAAACAAAGACCAAAAGGATTTTATTTGCCATTTCATTTACCATACAGTATAATCCATTATGGTGTTAATTAACTGTATTAATTTGATATGAAAACCTCCCTAGTGTTATTCATTAATTCATTGTTGTATACAGTACATTATTGTTATGAGCCTTTGTGCTTCATTTTCATTAGGTCAAGTCTAATCTCTCGCCTTTCTCCGCATGACATTTAAATGATGAAATAATAAACTAAATAAAACGATAATCATGTTAATTAAAAGTGTATTCCATCACAGTGCTGTTGAATTCTCACTTCTGATTGGCCAGAAGGTGTCACTTCATTTCCTGTAACAGCAAGTAACAGGTTTTCATTAATGCTACTACTCATTCTAATACATTATTGCTTCTATAGTAACAACATTCTACATGTGCATATATATATATATATATATATATATATATATATATATATATATATATATATATATATATATATATATATATATATGTATGTATGTATGTATGTATGTATGTATGTATGTATGTGTGTGTGTGTGTGTGTGTTTTGTATCAGTCAAAGGTAGAACTGGAACTGTTCTTCACCTTGGGGAAATCTTCAGGACGGATCCCTTATACATTGTGTGCAATAACAGGATCTAGCATTTCATGGATGTTCACAACATTAAACATAACTATACATGGATAGTGCAGTTAATTAATCAATAAAGATTGTTGAAAATTTCTGTGTTATTAGAGAAATAAAACACATTGAGACATGTGTTATTGGAAAAATAATCAACTTTTAGGTAGTAACAGTAACTCTACTTTTTGTCAGCCTGCATCACACCACTGTGTTGTTGATTTCTGTCCTATAACAGCACAATGTTTGTGTGTGTGTGTGTGTGTGTGTGTGTGTGTGTGTGTGTTTCCATATTTACACCATCAAGGTCATATTCATTATCCTTTTCAAGTCTAGGTTACTGAAATCATTTCTTTAGTCAGGGGTTACATCTGGAAAATGGTGGCTCGAGAGGGCTGCAGATGGAGGCTAATCGACACATGATGTGTTTTTAAAAAAAAGTTCAGTGAGAAAATGTTTACAATTTTAAACAGAACTACTACAGAACTAAAAAAAGAAAGGAAAAAAAAGCACTATGGATAGTCTATGGAACAGGAATGTGTGCTCCTCATTCATTTACCTTACCTTTGAGCCCTTTTTACACATTTTTTAGATGATTCAGTAAAGAAGCCTCAGACTTTTGAAAGCAGCAGCAACATGTCCTTGTTGAGTTCTGGTGTATGAGTACCTTTTAGGATTTGATATGTTGGTCCTCTAATGATCTAACACGCTCAAAAATCTAACTCATTCACTTTTCCTGGCAACTTCAGTTATTTAAGTTAATCTGAGTTCAAAAAGTTTACTGCTAGTGCTCTGAACAATCAGAAATACACAAGCTATAGCTTACTGCCACTTGTGACATTAATGTTGACATTAAAAAAAGGTTATTCTCTGTAAGTTTAATATAAATAGAGATGATATGTAACTGATGGAACCATGCAGCTATGTATAAGTTGCCATGGTGATAACAACGGGTTGCCCCTTTAGTACAATGTGCTACAAATCTAAATCATTTTAACTGTATCAAACTACTATATATGTCATGGTGTCATACAATAAATCAGGGTTGCCCATTATCTGATATCACACTTTATTTGTTAAATACTATCACAATAGCTATAACACTTTACAATAACAGTACATAAATAATCATGCACTAATACCTGAATTAATACTTACTTAAATATGAACTAATAGATAAGTTACGGCATTCATAGTTCATGGGTGAATAACAACCACCTTAAGTACATGTTTGTTAATTAATGTATTAATTAACATGTACGGGAAAACTAAATCAAACATGCTCTATAAGAAAGAATATGAATTGAATGTGCGTAATGTCCAGGACCATCCAATGATATGCATATAGCAAATTCTAGAAACAATTTGAAATTATATACGTTGCATTAATTAACTGACTAAAATGTACTAACATGTACTCGTACTCATGTATGACTCGTTGGAGTTACATTTATCTCTTCATTAGTTTGCGATTAGTACATGCCTTAACTCATCATTTGTTCATATTTAAGTAAGTATTAATTCAAGTAAAGTGTTACCATGATAACTAGATAGATAACCTGGTACAATAATGTTAGCATAGGTACAGATTGACAGGCTGTTTTTCTTACTTTCTTTCTTTTTTTTTTTTAAAAAAAAAAAAAAAACACTTCATTTATTGATTATTTGCACAAACATAACAAAACCACAAAGTACATGTAAACCTCCTCATACACATTCACACATAATAATATACATTTTTAAAAAAATATAATAATAATGACAGGCTGTTTTTCTGCAAGAAATAACTACCTCACGGCTGATACTTCTACACAGCATAATTTTAATGTTGTCTAAATAGAATTTTCATTTCCTACTTTCTGGACTTCAAATAAACCTTGTTTAGAGCTGTCGATGCCATGTCTATGGTGTGACAGCAAAAGCTGAGAAAATTAATCGTTCCATTTGGCTTTGTGATACACCGTTGGGGGCACACTGCTCCACTGGGAAGCACAGATCATGTGGTTTGCCACCTAAAGTCTACCATCGTAATATAAATCCAATGTGTTTGTTGACACAGCTTGAAATAATGAGCAAAGCACCACCATTCCACGTCTGGAGGTCTTAACTGACATATGGGATGCTCTAGTGTTAATCTGAAACCATTTCTGAACACAGTGGAAGGATCTGATACACCACTTATCATCTCCTTACAACACCGTCATTACATTTACACTGGCAGTGTCATGCCAGCTCACACTTCCAATGGTGTCACTGGTGTAAAGCATACAGAGTTAGGTAAGGATTAAAACATGACTAGACATGCTGCTGGAGGAAAATAATCAACGATGGGATGGTGAGACTTGCCCTGACTTGAAGCAGAGTTACTGTTAACAGCCTGACGTTGATTATCTTCCTATAATAGCACATCCCGAAGTATTTTATTCCATTTAGGCCACAGCAATGTGCTAATCCTGGCTAATTTCAAGTTATTATTGAATCACATATTTTTACCCATTTATAGTTACATTTACTGTTGTGGAACATCCACAAAACAAGTTAGTTCCTATTAGCAGCTATGAACAATTCACCCATCAGCCTCTCTTTTTTGTTAATAACAACTTAATGGAAAACTTACTGAAAAAGCACTGACACTGGAGACCCCTTCCATAAACGTTAAATAAATATCTCAGTAGGTGAAGCTTCGCCACTAATAATTATACCTTTTTCTTTGTTAAATGACATGTTTTAGATTATGTGCTGTGTTTGCCGTATAAGTCCTTGTGAAAGAGCTGTTACGACATAAACCATAACATACTATAGCCAACACATTAATATAAACGTAAAATTTCAATTACAGACACTAATAGTCAGAGCAGCTGTTATACAAAATTGGCCAAACGATAATAGTTCAATTTCAGATACAAGGTCCTTGTACACCATTATGCATTCGCTTTGATATGCTTGATGGAAATCTCCTTTATATTTATTCAGGTTGAGAGCGTGTAAACTCTTAGAGATTGAGATATTCACATTTTTGTTGACCGAATTCACCCTTGCACCTTGGAATAGAAAAATAATCTGAAATTCATGCGAGACCTGGAATGCTTTAAGGGGATTTGAGACCCTGTTAGAATTCAGTTCTCCCACATGCCAACATTTTCATACACTTAGTATTTTTGAATCAAACACAAACTCGACACTCCATGGCAAACAGCCATTTCTGATCTCCGTACTTTTTCACTTTATGCCATTGACTAAGAGCTGATTGAGTGCACTTCAACATGTTAGAGTGGTTTAAAAACTGGCTAGTGTGTTTACAGGCTTGCTCTTATTTACCACTCAGATTGTAAAAGGTTTGACCACTGATAATGTTAATTACATGTTTGTTCAAATGGAAAAGGACAGTTCAGATAGCTCATGCCTAAACACATTCAACAGCGCATCTGTTGGGTTAGGTACATATTTGTCTGTGTGAGGGTGTGTGTGGGTGGAAAGCAGCTATGAGACTGTGTGCGTGTGTATGTGTGTGACTGAGTGTGTGTGTGTGGGGGCAGAGGAGTTAAAATAATAGAGCACATGGCTTTAGTTATTAAAGCACTGTTTTTACAGTTTAATCATTTTGTTGTTTGAGGTTCCGGGCCAATCGCTTGCAGGCTATTTATGAACCTGCTATTTTCCCCCTTCGGCAGGATTTAGCTTCAATTCAGGCACTAATCCTGCTGGCTTTGTTACTGACTCTCAGGAAGGGAGCTGCTAGTGCCATTTATGAGTGTGTATGTGTGTGTGTCCTGCGCCTCCCTCTGACGCATGGACATCATTGTCACAAGAGATTGAGGCTCCTCTGCAGCAGTGGCTTTTAGGAGAATTAGCCAGCTTGAGTTTGGGAGTCTGTGTGAAGAAATACACTCTACAGTAAGATCCAAAAGTCTATTTGCAAGACCTGTTTTATTTCAATGTTAATCAAAATTTGATACGTATTAGTATTAGTATTATTATTATTATTAGTAAAGATTGCATTATTTAAAACAAAACCAATTGTATTGAAATGTTTTTTTCCCCCGAACAGTTCATTCAAAGGAGCATTAATGATGAAGAAGAAGCCTTTATTTGTCACATATACGTTACAGTGAAGATGCCATGTCTGATTTGGATAATCCCACATGACTGTGCGGCATCAACAATTCCAACACAGTGCTCACAGCTGGCTTAAACCCTGATTCGATGTCTAGGACCACGAGTCCAAAGTGACCTAAGCTCCACAGCATAAACAGCTAGCTACGCACAAATGTCCAAATGTCTGCCAACAACTGATACGCCAAAAAAGAAGCCCACGAGGCAGCATGAATTACTTTCTAGGTGGCTTAATGACCTGGTGATTCACATGACTTAGATAAAATCAATAATTCAGGAGCTGAGACTATAGAACTAGGAGGCTTGTGGCATTCGTCAGAACCTTCCTTATAGTCCGATGACTAGACATCATCCCTGAGAATTTCTTCCAGGTTCTTAATAACTTAGCAGCCGAGTCTAACAAAGGGTTTGGGCCATCTCCTGCTGGCTTACATGCATCACCAACAGGCTCTAAACCAGCTGTGGCTGCCACTCTAAAGACACTGCTGTCCCTAGTATGGTGAGAACCACAATCAGCAATGTGTTGACTTGGCATTGGTGAAGCGCTCCACCTGCACCTTCAAAACCATTTTTCTAGCTCTAGGTTAATGGACCTCATTAGCTGAATCTGGTGCATTGTCTGATTGCCAAGATACTAACACATTTGGCTTTGTTTGGTGTAGGCCATTGGTTCTCATAGTGGGGTCTGGGAACCTACAAGGATCCTTGAAGCATAGCCGGTGGGTCTGTGATTTTTTTCTTTTTCTTATAGTGATGAAAATCACAATCCACCAATCAAGATTATCATATGTATAATTTTATTCTTATATTTATCATCATGTTTGACTGATTCCTATAAATCAGTATCTCAAAAAATACAAGTAGCCATATCTGTACTTGTTACTGTACACATTTGAATAATGAGCTTAATATTTAACAAGCCTAATATTTAAATGGCTGGATTATGTTAATAAAAATAAATCTGTGCTGAATGGGATTTTTCAGTTAAAGGGATCCCTGGCCCTAAAATGTTTGAGAACCCCTGCTCTATGCAATAGATGTATGCATCAGGATAAAAAAAAAAGTGGCAGGTTTTTACTTTTTTTCTTTGCCTAATTTGTTTATATTTTGACAGAAAATATTGTCAAGCAATAATAACTGTAGGAGGGGGAAGGAGTAGTCAGAATTCCTTGAGGAACAGGAAGGTGAAAAGGCTTCTTAAAGTTCTCAGGAGCAACATTTCTAAACAACACTCAAGTGGAAAAAGCTGCAGAGCTATAGCAAAGATCTTAAACCTTACCGTCGGTTCAATTGGTTTTATAATATGTAGATGAAAATTTACCTGTGGAGCCACGACTGATTATTTCTGGCAGGTGCACCATGCAAGATTTCAGAATGTGATCTTAGACTAATAATAAGGAAGGTAAGGGAGAAAACAGCAGTCACTCGAAAAGAGTTGCAAGACATCCTGGAAGCAACAGGAACAACAGTTACACAGAGAACAATAAGCAATGAAATGAATTGCAATCATCTCCATTACTACACCTCACACAAAGCTCCTCTGCTGAAAAAAAAAAAAAAAAAAAAAAAAAAAAGAAGTGCTGAGATGTGAGTTTTAACCCATTTAGACAAACCAGAACTCTTTTTGAACAATATACTCTGGTTAGATTAAACAAAAATAGAACTCTTTGGCAGTAATTCAGTTGCAGTAATCATGTTAATTAGTCACAGTTACATTTATACAGCGCTTTTCTAGACACTCAAAGCGCTTTACATAGTATGGGGGAGGGGGGATCTCCTCAACCACCACTAGTGTGTATCATCCACCTGGATGATGTGACAGCAGCCATAGTGCGCCAGAACACCCACCACACACCAGCTATTAGTGGAAAGGAGAGAGTGATGCGTCCAATTCAGAGATGGGGATTATTAGGGGGCCATGATTGTGAAAGGCCAATTTCACCAGGACCGGGGTATACCCCTACTCTTTTACGATAAGTGTCCTGGGATTTTTAATGACCACAGAGAGTCAAGACCTAGTTTAACATCTCATCCAAAAGATAGGGCTGTTTTTACAGAATGTTGATGGTATTAGGCCACACAGACCACAGGTTGAGCACCCCCTGCTGGCCTCACTAATACCACTTCCCCAGGAGGTCTCCCATCCAGGTACTAGCCAGGCTCAAGCCTGCTTAGCATCAGTGTGAAACCAGGCAAGGACTGCAGGGCAACATGGCTCTGGCTAGAGAAAAAAAGGGCTGTGCCTATGACACCTAAAATGAAGCACAGAAACAGGAGGCTCATGATACGGGGCTACTTCTCTGCAGTTGGATATTGGGGAATTACACATCATTGAAAGAAATATGAATGGAGCAATGTACCAGGACATAATAGAGGAGAATTTAATCTCATCAGCCAAGAAACTGAATCAGGAGAGAAGATAGATGTTTCAACAAGACAACAACCCAAAACATACAGCCATAATAACTCAAGAAGCCTTGCATGGTGTAGCTGATCTCTTGACTTAAATCCTGTTTGAAAATTTATGGAGGATTTTGAAATTGTCAGTGCATCAGGAGGACCCTCCTAACCTTGTGAAGTGAAGATGATTTTCTGCAAAAAAGCTAATAATTCTTACCACAGACTCACCATAGGACTGTATTCACCAACAAAGTATTTGCAATGAATTTCCAAAATACTATTGTTGGTCATTTGTAGTGTATGAATACTTTTTCACTACAATTCTGTTCAACTTTATTTATGCTTATGAATACATACTTTTTTGTTCATATTGATAAGTACAAAGTTAGAAGACATGATGTGTGTGAATTTGAAGTATATTATATATATATATGCAAAGCGTATTAAAAAACAAAAAGTATCTGAATACTTATTTCATATCACTGTAGCAACTGAAAAAAACTTGGACTTATGCCCAAGATAAAATGTTTTTTTCATGATTGATAAAATTATAAACAGCACTTGGTAGTGGAATTCAAATATATGTAAGCAGTTAATTGGGCGTGTGTGTTTTTTGGGGTTGTTTGCATCTCTAACTGTGTGTATGCATATTTTGCAGGTGTCTGCAAAGAGTGTAGGTGTATCATCAGTAACAAGCTGTCCATGCTGGAGCAGTAAATAAGAGAATAGGACACACAAGGCTGGCCACGATGCTTATCTACTTCAACCACCTATTTCAATATGATCCCCCGCTCCCTCCCTCTGTCGTTCTTTTTATTCATCCCCCGCTTGCTGTCCCTCCATCAGGGCTTCATGGTGATAGATGGGACAGAGGAAGAGCTGAGTGCGGCGCTAAAGTTTGTGGCCCATGCAGCCAGCATTGCTGTGCATAAAAAAAGCAGACAGAGCGAGGGTGAGGGAGATGGAGAGAGCAATCGGCCGCAATTGGATGAAAGAGAGAAAGCGAGCGTGTCAGCATTTTCCTTCCCAGTCCGTTTCACTCAGCTCGATTGAGTCTTTCTTATTATCTGACCCCGCTCCCTTTCTACACTGACCTTTTAATATTTTACCACCCACACACATACAGGCATGTGCCTCGCTCATTCTCTTTCTCTCTCACACACACACACATACTTACCCAACCTTCCTTTGTCAAACATAACATCTATGTACATAATTGCTGATGCTGTATTGAAGTCAATCTTGCAGTACACTGTAAGCTTCAAAAGCCATACATCATAAGTAATATCCACATTCAGACAAATTAAACTGCTTTTGGCAGCTGAAAGAAAAGCTTTGTCTGAAATGTACTTTATGGTTGTGTTAATATACTTCTCAAGGCTAACAGTTGGTTTGCAGGAATAGTAGAAACAAAAAAGAGTGGTGGAAAGCTTCACTTTTGGTTTTGCCCTAGAAGCTGAACATGGTATAGAATCTAAACACACACGAATAATGAAACGTGTTACCAATACACAGGAATTCACTGACAAGAAATGCTGGAGTGTAGAGGTCTGGGACACTGCCCTTCTATTCCCTATCAGCTATGAATTTCCTATTTCTCAGATTAATTCTAGTCCAATGTTGCCCTGGACACACCCCCTGATCATTGCTTTCACTTCTGTTTAGTATTTTGTACGCATAAGGCTATTTTTCCATATCACAAAGTACCAGTGTTGCACTACATGGCCTAACGTTTGTGCACAACTAACCATCACCCATATATGTACTTTTACAAACATTCCATTCCAGGTTTATATAATATCCTCCACTCTTCTGGGAAGGCTTTCCACTAGATTTTGGAGTGTGGCTCTGCAATTTGAACGAACAACTTTTGGATTACAGGCATAAAGCCTTAACTACTGAGAGACTACTCCTCCACATACCAATTATTATGGCACATACTGTACTGTCTGTGAGTCAGTATAAAAGTATTGGGGTGCAGTGGTAGTTCTGTGCTAGTAAGCAGAAGGTTGTAAACAGAGTTGAGTATAATTACTGTTCTAATGACTTTTTTAGTATTCTAATGACTTTTTTCTGATAACGCAGTAATGTAATGCATTACATTTTAAATTTATGTAATTTAATTACAGTTACTGATGTCAATAAAAAAAAAAATTATTTGTAGATTTGCAAGTGCATTACAATATATTGTTAAGAAACCAATATTAAGTATTAAAACTGCAAGCATCAATAAATGGGCCCTCGTACCTTGGTACATGTTGCAGTTGCTCTGCCAGGGGAATGCCATTCCATTTTTTTTTAGCACTTATATGTTATTAGGAGTGTATAATGATGTAAAACATGTTATTTCCTGTTGGCAGTAGGTTTTCTTTAGATTAGACAGACTGAATATTATGTTGATTGGATGAAATCTCTAGGAGGAGTTCGTTAAAGTACAAGGACTGTAACTGGCAAAATCTGAGCAAGAATTGCAGAGAAATATCAACATGGATGACTTCCTGTTGGGTTAAAGATAAGATTCTAAGAGATTTTTTGTACATGTTACATATGCCTACCGGTTTTCTTACGTGTAGAAAAAGATTGCACACCTTTGACCTGCATGGGAGGCATGCCAGGAAAAAGCCTTTGCTGTCTTAAAAGAATATTAGAGCAAGACAACAGTGAAAATGAGCATAAAGGCAAAGACCAGGCCTTTGGGAATAATGTGCTCTGGACAGATGAATCACAGATAGAGTTGTTTGGCCACAGTAATGGAAGACATATTTGTTGCTGACTAAAGACAGCTTTTCAGGAGAAGCACCTTATACCAACTGTGAAGCATGGTGGTGGAAATGGTTTGGGGTTGTTTCGCTGCCTCAGGGACTGGACAGCTTGCATCCATTGATTCAACTATGAATTCTGCATCATATCAAAGGGTTATTGAAGATAATATGAGGCCGTCTGTCCAAAAGTTCAAGTTGAACTTTTGACAGGATAATGATCCTAAGCACACTAGCAAATCCACCCAGGAATGGCTCAAAAAGAAGAAATGGAGGGTTATGGAATGGCCTAGTCAAAATCCAGATTTGAGTCCCATTAAAATGTTGCGGGGGAATTTGAAACAAGCCGTTCATGCAAAAAAACCCTCAAACATCTAGCAAATGAAAGACTATTGCATGGGAAGAGTGGTCAAAAATTCCAACAAGTCTGGTGGACGATTATGGAAAATGCCTACAAGAGGTTATTTCTGCTAAAGGGGGCAATACTAGCTTTTGAGGCCAAAGGTGTACTGACTTTTTCCACAGGAGCAAATCAGGTTTATTGTCAAAATGTACAGACTTTCAGCTGTTTGCAATGAACAAATCAAAGAAAATCAATTAAAATAGTTCAACACAACGAATACTTCAAGTGGTTTCCCCAAAATCAACTGAAAATGCAACTTATAATGACTTCTCCAGTTTCAAAATTATTCAATCTCTTTATGGCAAGCACATTTAGTACTTAGTAGAGCACCCTTTTGCTGTTATGACCTTCTGCAAATGAGATGCATAGCCAGACACCAGCTTCTGGCAGCGTTCCTGAGGAATCTTAGCCCATTCCTCATGAGCAATAGCCACCAGTTCAGTAATATTCTTTGGTTTGCAACCGCCTTCTTCAAATCCCACCAGAGATTATCTATGGGCTTCAAGTCAGGTGACTGTAACGGCCCTGTAGAATCTTCCAGGACTTCTTCTGCAACCAAGCCTTGGTGGAATTTGAGGTATGCTTGGGATCATTGTCTGTTGCAAGGTCCAATGACGCCCAAGCTTCAGCTTCCTCACAGATGGCATAACGTTTTCTCCTAGGATTTCCTGATACTTCAATTAATCCATCTTGCCTTCCACACACTGCAGGTTTTCAGTGCCAGAGGATGAAAAGCAGCCCCAGAGCATCACCAAGCTACCACCATGCTTGACTGTGTACAGAGTGTTCTTTCTTCATTCTTCTTCCTCCAGACATACCGCCGATCCAACGTGTGAAAAAAGTTCCACTTTTGTTCCATTGCTCCACAGAACAGAATCCCAAACTTCTGTGGTATTTACATGATTTTGAGCCGACTTTTCTTGTGCTTTTGGGTCAGTAGTGGTTTGCGTCTTGAAGTTCTTCCATGGAAACCTTCTGCTTTTAGTATGCACTACACTGTGCTCACTGAAACCTCAGTGCCTGTTGCCACTAAGTCTTGCAGCAGGTCTTTTGCAGTCATTCAAGGTTTTTTCACTGCCTGCCTTCACAGAAGTCTGGTTGCAGCCATTGATAGCTTCCTTTTTCTGCCCCATCCAGGTAGTATATACTCAACAAACTCCCAGCCAGCTCATGTATTTTATGTGTTCCAGCTCAAGCACACCTAGTGAGTGCAACTAATGAAGCCTTTGATTAGTTGCATCAGGTGTACTTGAGACAACACCTGTTTTGTTTATTTAACACATGCACACATGTTAACATCAATATGACTCAGGTGCAGGTGGTCATGTGCCACTGATGCAGTGGGGTGCAGTGGCTGCTGGGAACTGTAGTCCTGAGTTTGTTCTGGCATATCCATGACATAAAACCGATCAAATGTTTGCTTGTCCAAATACGTCAATAAAGCCAACATTTTCCATTGGGTGTACGTATTTTTTCACATGAATGTATATGGAAGGAAGTCACTGGTAGGCATAAAATCTTTGCGCACTACCAGAAAATAACAGATTAATTTGTTAGCTATTAAAGCCACAGTAATGACAACAAGAGTCAACAGTGTGGTTTCAGGGCTGCTACAGGATGATAGCTATGGATAGTGTTACATCTTATCAGCACGCAGTGTGTGAAAAGGATTTGGATCAATTCCTGGCCCTACAAGTGTACTCTTACTCTGAAGTGTTTCATTTGGAGCATGTCCTTCTGGAGATGCTGCTTTCCAATTGAACTCTTTAAAAGTAACAAGCAGGGTATTGTGTTGACAAACTGTGTCAAGAAACACTACTAGTGGAAGCCATAAGGAGGAACAGGAGGAAGAAAAAATGATGAGTACTTCTGAAAGCATGCGCGTGATCAGTGTGAACTCGAGATGACCTGATTCTGCAATCCAACCATGTTCAAAGTGTCAATTTAATCAGAATATGGATGTACTATGTACAGAGCTGATATTCAGATGTTTGTTAGAGGGTTTTCGTTAAATGAAGCCGATTTGGAGATAAGCTGGCCACTGCAGCTGTTTGATCCTTACACCAGAACACGTAAGTGTGCTTGTGTGGATCATCAAGCCTTCATGTCCAAATCCTTCTTAACCCAGATAAACATTTCACCACCTGTTCCCAATGACTCCTCACTGTCACCCGTGCCCTGGAGATCCCTGGCCTGGAAATCAAGAAATCTCTACAAAAAGGAGGAAGTAAGCCTCAAGCATGGTTTAAACTGCAAGATTTTTTAGCCTAATTTTGCTGTTGTGATACCTTCTTTGGTCGTGAACTCTTAGAACACATAATATGATGTACTCATTGGAGGCCAATTTAGCACCACTGCAACTAAAGACATCTGAAAACAAAGTTCTGGCAGTGTTTGATTTTTTTTCTGACTTTAAAAACCACCAATAGGATGATGTAAAACTCACAACACAAAATGAAATGTTTGAGCAAACAATCTTTTAAAATACTGTCCTGGTTGCATGAATTACAACAAAATTACCAGCTGTATGCCAGTGAGTTGCCATGTTGTCCTCATTTAGCCAGCCATGAACAGCTTCAAACTCTTCATCTTCATCAGTTCTAGGCTTAACATTGCTGCTATTATACCAAGAGCTAGCTTCTCTTTATTCATGCATGAGCCTGGATCATGTTGACTGGTGACTTAAGCAGAATGCTGTATTTTCTTTAATTGCAGGTCTGTCATTAGAGGATCTTCATCTTATAATCTGACATGGAGAACACATGTTATGGCACAGTCTGTTGCAGTATTAAGGCAAGAATTTTATGATCATCCCATACACAGTATAAAGTAATAATCTTAAAAGACAACTGTAATCACACAGTGTAAAACAGGCAAGACTTCGTAAACAAGTGCAAAAGGATCCCCTACAAGAGAAAAAAATGATGCTGAGGGAGGATGAAAGACAATTTGAAAAAGGACAAATGAGAAATGGTTTAGAGGAAAAGCATGAAGGAGGGAAAAAAAACATCTTTGCTTTAGCAATTGACTATTCTGTGTGTAAAAAAAAAAAAATGTTAAAATGATTAAAATGTTAGTTCATGTAGACAGGGATGAACTTGGAAGATTTTTCATTTTCATTTTATGACAGCATGTTGTTATGAATTTGTTAAACAAGTGATTCAGAGGGCAGTTGCTTTACTTAAAACATAAAAAAGGAATGGAATGCTCTTTTGTTATTTCTGAATTAGTCTATTCAGTTCTACTTTTCTGCAAAAAAATGTTACATATTTTATTCAATGGCTGTGAACTGAATAAGATTTCAACAGCAGCAAACAATTATTTCTTATTTACCATGGTCAAAGGAACATGCCACCACCCACCCATACACAGACACACCCTCATTCTTGTTCTTAATGTCGTTCCGGCGCCTCTGATCTTGAGTGAGTGAGGGGGTAAGGCATCTCGAATATCCGGAGTGATGATCTCACCCAAGCCCAAACACGGTCTGCAGTGGAGATTGGATCAGACTTGTACCTGTGCCAGATGCCTGTTTGTCTGATGGCAACCCAATCAAACATAGGCAGGTTGTGGTAGGGCAGTGTGCATGCAAGTGTGTGTCGATGTTTTATGTTTGCTCTCTTTCTCTCTCTCTCTCTCCTTCTCTCTCTCTCTGTATATATGTATATATATATATATATATACACACATTTTATATGTAACTTAAACATATCTAATGTGTTTCATGGTAGACTTTTCCTTAAGACAGAAAATATTGGACTGTAATTGCAAATATTTTTTTCTAAATCCACCCAGAGCCACCAAGCAGGGACTTCAGATAAGGGCATGTTCTCTGAAGTGTGTGAAAGCCTTCAGGCAGAGCCTGCAGCATGCTCCTCACTATAAATTCATTGGTTGAGCTTTGAAGGACCAACAACCAATGACCTTTTTAGACTTTTCATGCTTTTGATTTAACCCTCCTATGTTGGCTCATGATGTGCTGTTTGGCAAATCATCTGTTTAAACGTTGGTAGATGCTCGATTGATATAGCAGATGATATATTGGAAATTAATGATTGAATGCCTTTTGAAGTACCAAAACAGAACTTGGACACATAGCAATACATCTGTGGAGAATGTTGAGAAAAAAAAAAACATGGATACAAGTACACCAGTACTGCTCACTTAGTACACAAGCTGGATTATTGCCCTCAAGGTTCGACTCTTTACCATCAACACACAGGTGAAGCTGCTCTGTCTGGCATAGTAGTGGTCTTAAAAAAGCAGCCCTGTATGGAGCATTAGCTGAAAGTAGAGCCATGAAGGGAGGCATTAGCAAACAGCAAGGATAGCACAGCTGAAGGATGCAATTGGCAGCTGGGAACAGGGGCAGGCCATAAATCCTGGATTCAGCATACACACAGATTGGAACGAGGCTTGATCTGGGCTCACTACGGATGTCGGGTTCATTGGGGTGCTTTTTCATTATGCAGGAATGAGATGTGTTTGAGGTGTGTTTTTGTATTGCTATCTCTCCTGCTTCCAAATAACTTTTTCAAATTGTTTCATTTTTCATAATGAAGCGTCTCTTCTCTTGGTGTGAAGTAAAGAACAGAGAGCTCGAGAAGCAGAAAATGAGATGAAAGGGAATATTGGATATTTATTGTTGTGTGAGAACACTTGTGTGAGTCAGAACATTCACTTACTGAGGTGTGTATGTGTGTGTGTGTGTGTGTGTGTGTGTGCGCGCGTGTGTGAGAGAGAGAATACATGTGTGCACAAGGATCCGACAGTATAGCTTTTGGACCTGTGCACACTCCCACTGCTATGAGCTTTATTGCTGACTTTATTGGTTTCTTTGACCATTTTCTCCTCCCTACGTCTCTCCTGATAGTGTCTGTGTGTGTGTGTCTGTGTGTGTGTGTGTGTTCTCTGTTCTGTAAACTAGCTCTCCTGCAGACCTGTCTCTTCTCTTTTTTCTCTGCTTTACTCCCCGTTCTCATTCTGCTTACCTCTTGCTCTTTTTTTCTTGCTGATTTCTTTCACTTTCCAGCTTTTGCTTCGCTCAGGCTGTGAATTTTGTTTGTTCCATTCTTCAGCCTATGTCTCTTTCTCACATCTTTTCATTTAACCTTTCACACATGTCCTCCTTTTATCTCCCAGTCCTGCAAATTCATGAATTTCTTTAAAACATACAATTTCCCCCCCTGCACCACTGTGCCAGTGTGCGAGTGCTGTTGTTATGCACTATTTAAAGGTATACCTCCATGCAAATGACATGCAATCATTGTGTATGTGTGTGTGTGTGTGTGTGCATAAACCTAGCCTGAAGCTACTGTACTTAATGACTGAACAACAGCAGGCAGACTTTCACATCTGTCCCTTCTGCCCAAATTTTAGAAACTCAGGTCTGTGCCTCAGCAACACTCATTTGTGTGTGTGTGTGTGTGTGTGTGTGTGTGTGTGTGTGTGTGTGTGTGTGTGTGTGTGATGTAATGGTGTGGAAATTTTGCACTAATGTAAGAAGCCCAATTTAGGTTTTTAATTTCTATTTTTAAAACTTGTACAAATGTATAATTTACTTTGTCTGAACTCTACCTCTCTTGGTGATGTAATATAAAAGTGATTTTCCATTGCGCAGCACAACACAGTTGTGTAACAAATCCAAACCCAGAGCTGTCTGTATCCTGGTTGAGCAGTTCTGTCCATTTTCTGTCACATAACTCTACTTATGAAAGTAGTACGAGTTCTCTGGAGGTTGTGTGGCGGTGAGTAGTGATGAGCATTGCTTTCTTTGCATAAAAAAAACTGGTATATAGCTTTTGTGTGTTGTACAGCTATATTTCTCTATTACAGAGTGAACTACTGAGCATGGGAAGGTGTTTTTTAAGGTGGAGAGAGACCCACATGAAGACAACGGTGCCAATACTTTAAATAGTGTTTATAAACTACAAAAACACTAAGTCACATATTTTCTGTTAACTGGTTAATCAGATATTGAATAATGAATAACTTTTACCTACAATGCACTGTCCATCCATCCATTTTCCATACTGATTATCGTACACAGGGTTGTGTGGGAGCCTGGAGCCTATTCCAGGGGTCTCGGGGCACAAGGAGGGAGACACTGTGGACAGGTTGTCTGGACACCCATCCCATCGCAGAGCACACACTGTCAAACACTATGGACAATTTGGAAATGCCAATCAGCTTACAACGCATGTCTTTGGACTGGGAAGTCTTTGGGCCACTGAAGCACAGGGAGAACATGCACACTGTGTGCACACAGGGCGGAGGTGGGAATCAAAACCCCCAACCCTGAAGGCATGAGGCAAACGTCCTAACCACTAAGCCACTGTTCCCCCAGTGTTAAATCTAGCTTCATATTTGTAGCAATCATATTGCTTCATTTGCTCCAATTTATAAAATGGCTTGCATGCTTCCTATATTAGGGCATTAAATCAAGTATAAAAAATTATCATATAACAGTATGTACTGAGCTATATATACAGTGCTGTGATAAAGTATTTGCCCCATCCTGATTTCTTCTGTTTTTGTGTATATCTCTTACTAAATTGTTTTAGAAATTAAAACAAAATTTAAAAGAAAACAAAAACGTTTAGATAAAACTTGAGTATTCACAAAATACAGTTTTTTAATATAATAATGTTATTTATTGAGCAAAAAAGTTATCCAATACCAACTGGGCCTGTGTGAAAACGTATTTGCCCCTGTAGTTACTAATTCCCCAAGTTTATGAAACTGCATTCATAATGGGGTTCAGCTGGCCTGATTACTGCAAACCCTGTTCAATCAAATCAACACTTAAATAGAACTTTTTCAACAACATGAAGTTGTTAAAAGGTCTTACCCAGTAACACATTATGCCAAAATTGAAAGAAAATCCAGATATGATGATGAAGAAGGTGATTGAAATACATCAGTCTGGGAAGGGTTATTAAGCTATTTCAAAGGCACTGGGACATGATAGAGTCCACAGTGAGAGCCATTATCTCCAAATGGAAAAAAAAACTTGGCACAGTAGTGAACCTTCCCAGAAGTGGCCAACCTTCCAAAATACAGCCAAGAGCACAGCAATGACTCATCCAGGAAGTCACAACAGAGCCAAGGACAGCATCAAAGGAACTACAGGCCTCTCTTGCATCAGTAAAGGTCACTGTTCATGACTCCGCTATCAGAAAGACACTGGGAAAAAATCGCATCCATGGAAGGGTAGTGAGGCAAAAACCACTGCTAACCCAGAAGAACATTAAGGCTCGTCTGAAATTTGCCAAAACACACTTTGATGATCCTCAAACCTTTTCGGAGAATGTTCTGTGGATTGATGAGTCGAAAGTCGAATTATTTGGAAGACATGGGTCCTGTTACATCTGGCGTAAACCAAACAAAGAATTCCACAAAAAGAACATCATCCCTAGTCCAGCATGGTGGTGGAAGTGTGATGGTGTGGGGATGCTTTGCTGCTTCAGGGCCTGGACAACTTACAATTATTGAGGGAAACATGAATTCTGCTCTCTACCAGAAAATCCTAAAGGAGAATGTACTTGTATTATGTGTTCACTCAGGTTGCCTTTGTTTCATGTTGCATTTCGTTTGAAGATCTAAAACTATTTAATATGAGATGTACCAAAACACAAAATAAATCAGGATGGGGGCAAATACTTTTTCAAAGCACTGTATATATTGGATATGAAGTCACTAGGAATTCAGTCTAGTTTAGTTTAGTCAACACTGTGGAGATCATACAAAATGGGAAATTATGCACTGACCTCAACACGAGCCACATCTGTTCTCACACAAAATATTCTTCAATAACTATAAATGTGATTATTGGGTATGAATGGTAACCATATTGTGGTCATAAAACCATTGTACATGCAGGAAATACATAATGTATATCCTTTCATAAGCAAAACAATCCTTGTAAGCTGTATCTTTTTGGAGTTTTCATTATATCTCATGAGGCATCACAGAGGAGATTCTCTAAAATGGTCTAAATGAATTGTAATTTATTCAAAAGCAGAAAATATCCCTAATGGAAAACATACTTTGAAACGTTTTCCCCCCTGATGCAGCACTAGATCCAAGTCACAACATGTAAGTCTCAGTGCACTGTTCCAGGTTGTAGCATGTCCCCAAGAAGAGAGACACAAGAAGGAAAAAATTGTGGGTACTCCACGCATAATCAAATATTCAACTGCAGAAAATGAATTCTGTATAAAATTTGAATGCTTGGAGGGAAAGGGCCTTGGGGGTGCTATATGAAATATATGAAATAAAGTGAATCATCTCTATCCTGTTTATCGTGCATGAGCATAAATGTTACAAACTAGTGGGTTTGGAGAATTTATGTCTGTAAAGTACGAGTGTGGTAGAGATCTGGGGCCGTCACACAGTGTTTCTGAGCTAAGCTAAAAGCTAAAATTGATTTTGTCTCACTGCTTCAGCTGTTAAGGCTTTGTACTTGTGATTTAAAGATTGCAAGCTCAAATCAGCAGAACTGCAGGAATTGCTACTGTTAGGTCCTTGAACAAGACCCTTAACCCTCAACTGTGTATACTTGTATACTGCTTGTATACTTTATGTTTTTCAGTTTTTCAGTGAACTCTACAACAGTGGGTTTCCCTTTCAGAAAGATTTGTTTTCAAGTAGCACAAATATGAAGTGTCAGGAATTCAAGTTTACTTCTATAGTACTTTTGACAATACACAGAAAGCCACGTGCAAATTTCAAGTACCACAATGACTTGTTATCCAATTTTGAACCACAGTTTTCTCTACATGTATCACTGTCATACACTGTTATTACAGAAGCATTAATTACTGACTTTGATACACTAGTGTTACCTGCAGCATGCTTGCTATATCATTTTGGCCCTATTTTTTGCAAATATCTAAACAGTATACTGTATAACATATAACCACTCTCATTAACATTAGCACAATGCATTTCCAGTGTTCATCTTTAGTAACAGCCTTGTCAGGGTTGCAGTGGCTTAATTTAGGCTACTAGTTTGTTTATACTTTTGGGAGATCAGTTATAGACTTGAGTGATGTAGCTGAGGTTGAGGAACTGTCAGAGCCAAAATTCACACAACATGCTGACAGTGCTGTTATTATTACCAATGTGTTTTCCAGTGGTTTTTTATGGGCACCATGGTAGGGTTCATTGTTTTTAATTGTTTTTTTTTATGTCCACTTTTTTGGCTATACCCTGAGTTTAAATCTAAACTTATACATATAATAACAGTATCACTGCATTTCTGCTACTACTGTACGTGATGTACGTAGAAGTCCTATGTGCTCTTTCTTGCCTGAATATTAACATCAGCATTTTCACAAATTAACAAATATAATACCTCTGCATTGAACTCTATATGTGCTCTTGCTATTTGTTCTTCCAACATGCTCCCAGTATTTCTAGGTCATGTACTTTGTATTGTTTGTTTATGTTTAAATAACATTAGTTATTGCTGTAGGTCAAGTTCATTCAAAGTTCATGTTGGTATTCTCTTTGCCTGCCACTTTCTAGTTTAAAGACCATGATTTCTAGTGTTACATCATATTCTTATTTTGCTCATGTTCATGGTCACCCACTTCTTGTAAACAGTCTTATCGTGTTTGTTGAAGGATTTTATTAAAACCCACTAAAGCATCTCTTGTTTGTCCTGTGCTCTTACAGAATGCTGATTACTCTCTTGATCAGACTGGATAGCTTGTTCAAGTGTAGAGCCTGTATAGTCAGTGCAGGTTATGAGAGAAGAAACCCTATGAACCCATGGACATTAACAGGACAAGAGGATCATTTCTGAGAGCTTGTGTTTGTGCCATCAGGGCTCTGGACACCAATGCATAGACCTGAACTCCAGAGTACGTGGAATCAGCAAGTGAGCTGGTAGGATGTTACTATGCCTGTTGCAGGAATGCTCTCCTCTAGTCTGCATACAAGGACAGTAAATCACTGGGCTCAGGATAAGTCCAGTTCCAAACCCTACCTCCATTGATGCTGCACTAATGACCCAGCACCACGAAAGCAAGGTCAACCATCCATTTGTAATTTCATCACCTCAGGTTTGGCTCCTAGGAGAGGGTCTCGTGTAAAGGGCCTTTGACACTGAGTGTGATTAACCGACACGAATGTATGATGCAATGATACTCTTGAATTCAAACAACAGATCCTTACACCTGGCACGATCCATCGTGGTGCAACAAAGCAATCAGTGTGTCGATTTTTTTCTCTGTTGCCATGATGAAATGGGCCATCCAATTAGATTTGATCTTTAGATCACCTGGAGAGCTGCTGTTGCACAAAAGGGCGAGATTTTTTTTTTTGGTGGCGCCATAGCATAGAAAGCTGTTTTAATATCCAGTGTAAACACCAAAGAAATGTATTCCGGAAGAGAGAAGAGAATGTATGTTGAGTTCTTGTTATCATTGGTGTTTGAGAACAAAGAATTTTTTTGATAAAAGTCACAGCGACTACAAAAACATTTTTTCTATGCTTCTTAACAGTTTGTGTGCCTTACGGTGCTATAGACCAACATTAAAGTGATTCTTCTTCTCGTTAGTTAAAGACATAGGCCGTTCAGCTGAATAGTGGGTTGTGCCACCTAGTGTGCAGGAGTAAAATGCATTCTCGGTCAGCACCAACTATCACGCATTCATGAATTAGCTGAAGGCAATCAGTCATTTCGCGTTCAGTGTGAAAGCATTGTTCATCGGCATTTCGCTTTGCTTTATCGTGTCCCGCTCAGTGTGAAAGGGCCTTAACTCCATTTGCCAGCATGCCACTACAACTGCCTCACCCTTGTTCTGGGTGCAGGTGACTGGCACCCTGTCTTGCTTGCCTGAATAGTAACACTTGCAGCCCGTTCCCAATCAGTTAAGGACTCTTTAAATACTCACTCTGCACACATTCCCAGTAAGTCATGTACTTTGTGTTATTTGTCTGTGTTTAAATAATATGTTAATCTTTCATCTAATTCAAATTCAGGCATTGTTCAAATTGATAAGATTCTCCTCGTCTGCCACGTTCTAGTTTAAAGACTTTGATTTCTAGTGTTATGTTCTTGTTTTGTTCATGTTCATGCTCACCTGCTTCTTGTAAACAGTTTTATCCTGAGTATTTTATTAAAAACCACTAAAGCATCACTTGTTTGTCTCGGGCTCTTTGTTACAGACTTCACCTTGTGTACCTTGCCTGTTGCACTTGTGGGGCTTGTGAGGGAGCTTTGCAGAGTAGAGAAAATTGGAAAAATACAATAAGTACTGCACCAGCCATTGGTTTTGCAAGACTAGCAAGATATGTATAGTCAAAATGGCAGTTATTGTCAGTGGTTATGGTTCTGTGTTCAAAATTCTATACATTTACAGCATTTTGAAGATGCCGCTATCAAGCTATACTATCAAGATTAAGGCCTGTTAGAATAAAGTTAGTTCAATAAGCAATTAAAATAGTACAAGTAGAGTGTTTTTAAAGTGCTCATTTAAGTGCTTGGTGAAGAGGTAAATCTTCAGTGTTTGTATTGTGAGAGCCAGAGGAAGTTCATTCTACAACCTGAGTGCCAGTACAAAAAATGCTTGAGAAGCCTTAATACATTAACAAAATATCCTTGTTTCTTTTCCGTGTGTTCGTAACTAGGAAGATGTGTTTAAATGCCAGGGTTGCCTGAGTGGCACTGTTGTGTCCTTAAATAGCACACTTAACCACGAAGCACTGACTACGAACTGCCTGAATTTTAATCTGTGAAGAAGTAAATATCAAAGGCAAAAATAACAAACATTGTTCATTCATCTTCAGTAAGTGCTTTTCCTGGTCAGGGCACCAGTGGATCTGGAGCCTATCCTGGGATCACTGAGTGTGAGGCAGGAATACATCCTGGATGGGAAGTCAGTTTATCTCAATGCACATTAATATGCACATACTCTCACAATGCACCTACTGGAATGGGAGGAAACTAGGAAACATGAAGGAAACCCATGTGGACATGTGGAGAACATGCAAGAGCTACTCAGCGTGGCTCAAGGTCCCTTTCAAGAACCTTCAGACTAAGTGTTCCTCAGTGGTAGAATGAATTTCCAACGTCAATCCAGACCGCAGAATCTGTCACTATCTTCAAAAAAACAGCTAAAGACCCACCTCTTCCGTTAACACCTAACCAACCCATAAAAAAAAAAAAATAAATAAATAAAATTACTCTGCCACTTACACCTCTACTCTGCGCACTTTGCTTCTTCTGGAACTCAATTAATGGATCTTGTACGATAGAACTACTTGTATTGTTCTCCGCTTGATATTGCTTGGCTTGTATTTTCTCATTTGTAAGTCGTTTGGATAAAAGTATCTGCTAAATAAATAAATGTAAATGTAAATGTAAGACTACTCAGACAGTAACCTAAGCTCAGAATCAAACCCTGGAGTTGAAAGGTACAACCAGTAGGTGGATTGTCTAAGATCAATTGCCCTAGGCACATCACTGTGAACAAGTAATATAGAAGCCACCTGAACAAACCTGCTTTTCATCCAGTTTGGTGAAGAAATCTGGAATATACAGCAAAGGCTGTACGGACTTCTTCCTATACTATATGGCCAAACATGCTTGTTGAACATCCCTTAACAAAACCATGGGGATTAATATTAAATTGAGACCCCTACCCCTTTCCCCTAGATTTTGGAGTGTGGTTGTGAGGATTTGTGCTCATTCCACCATAAGAACATTGGTGACTTTGGGCACTGATGCTGGAGAAAAAGGACTGGGGTGCAATCGGCATTCCAATTCATCCCAAATGTGTTTAGTGGGGTTGAGGTTAGGGCTCTGTGCAGGTCACTCAAATTCTTCCACACCATCATCAGTAAACCACGTACTTATGGATGCTGCAGCATACAAATATCTACATGCTAGTCAATTGTGTGCTTTCAACTTTGTGAAATCAGTTTGGGGAAGGAACTCATATGGGTGTGATGGTCAGGTGCCCACATACAGTACTGTGCAAAAGTTTTAGGCACCCTAATTTTTTTACTTTGTTTTTCCAAACTTTGTTATAGATTTGTATTTTATGACTTCTATATTATAAAGTGCAAAAACATTTTAGATTCACAAACAGTAGTTTTCTAGCACAAAATTAAATGTTACAGAAAAATGTTTGTATGTTAGCAAAGAAACCAGAATATTAGGTAAGAGACCACTTCTCAGACAAAAAAACACAATGAAGGCTGCTGGGTTTTGTTGGAAAAAATAAGAAGCAAGTGCAACAGTCAATGTCTCCAGAAGAACCTTGGCTTGTTCTGCAAGATGCTCAATAAAACTTACAGCTCATTTCCTTATAAAACTGCACAAATTGTACCGGGGACTATTATTTTTAACCACCAAATATTGACTTTGTTTCATTTACTACTGTTTACTGCTCTTTACTGTATTTTATCTTAAATGTAGGAACGTTTAATTTCATTATTTTGAAGGCATATTTGCTCTCCAGCATTTCTTTGCATGTGCCTAAAACGTTTGCCTGTATAGTGTATCTAAGTGCACCACCACATTAAGGTATGAAAGAAAATGGTTCCTCTAGCCTAAGCAGTGTGCTTTATGCTCAAACCGAGTCATTTAGTATTCAGATGAGATTCTGATGTCTTAGCCAGCACTGTTGGGGCCTTGAGGAAGGCCATTAACCTGCAACTGCTCAGTTCTTTGCATTTTTTTTTTTTGGATTCTGCCTAACATTTTAGAATAAAAGAGTCTTCCAAAGACTAAAATTTAATCTGTAAACCCAAGCAAACCTGTTAATCCAAACAGTAAAGAAAATGTTAATAGATTACAGCAATATACAGAAAAAAGAACATCACACAATCACACGAAACCGAGACTGTAAAGAGACATACCATTAAAAGCAGGGGAGGGCAATGACCTGCGAAGAGCTGCAGCATCATGTTCCAGTGGTTTCTTGATCTTTTTCTTAACATCAGCACTTTTCTTGTAATTTCTTTTCCTCCCCCTTTCACATCCCTCCCTCATTCCTTGCCTCCCCCGTGTCATTTTGGAGCTGTCAGGGAGAAGGGGTGTGAACATTGTAGACTCAACGTGTCTTCACTATCAGAGTCGGAGAGTGCTCTTTACACCAAGCGATGAGTAACGAGTCGCACCACTTCAGATAAAGGTGAGTTCCACTCACTCTCATGCAAATCTACCAGCTTTGCTTTACTTCCTTTCTTTCTTCTCTGGGAACAGTGTTTCTCTCTGTATCTCTCAGAAGACTCAGTCAGAGTGAGGTGATGTGAAACTGAAAGAAGGCCTCTATCATCATCGCTTTGTTGTTTCCTTTTCTCTCTGTCAGATCTGAGTTGACTCATGCAACAGGTGTGTGTTAGGAGGGGGGATTGGGGTATGTTTAGGAAAGTAGGAAGACTTGAATGAAAATCTTGATGATTTGACTACATTGAAAAGTGCAACAGAAAGCACAGTAACTTTTCTTTATTTAAACCAAGGACGGTTATGTCTGGTTCAACCTTGTACTTGTACTATGTCTTTCTATTGTAGAATTTTAAGAAGTCCTTATAAGTCTAAGAAGAGCTGTTATTTCATCATTTATGAAAAAGATTATATACTATTGATATAAAAATAGGTCTGGTAACACTTTTTTGAAGGTTACCTACAATGGGCCTTCATAATACATGCACAAGCATTCCATAAATCTTACTGAAAGCAACAATAGTATATTATATAAAGGAGAAATTATCATTTTGATACTTTTTGTCTTTTTGTAAGTTACTCACCTTTATATTTACTTTGTTGGAAGTGTACTTACTGTATCTTTTTGATGAATTTACTGTTTCTATTTCAAAGTGGGCAATTTATAGAATAAGTAAAGAGTATTTGTGGGAATGACGTCATGTTGAAAATGTGTATGGTATGAAATATCCTTATTTCCAGTTGACTGGAACTTCTTAATTATTTCCCTGATGTTGTAATTGCGTCAATGCGTTTGCTATATTCTTATAGCCACTTCCCATTTTGTGAAACTCAACAACCTTTTACTGTGCACCATTATCTATATTCCTTGGTCTTACCCATTGTTATGAATGACTAAGGGAATTTGACCTATGTGTTACCTCATATTTATACCCCTGTGAAACAGGAAGTCATGGTTGAACAATGTTCCTAGGTACCCAGGTGTACTAAAAAATAAAATAAAAATCAATATCAATGGGAATATACCTCAAATATATTTTTCTCATATGAATTCATAGGGGTGCCAATAATTGTTGCACACCTAAATTCAACAAAGATTTTTTTTTTATAAACCTGTGTTGTGTTTGCACTTGTAGTTCTGTGATTTTTTTTAAAAATCAAAATATCAAAAGGTTAAACAATAAAGACAATTTTTCACGGCCTTCTTTGCTCATATTTACCAAGGACGCCAATATTACTGGAGGGCACTGTATTTCCACTGCTTCCATGCTGTATTTTGCACCTTAGGTGGAAGTCCCCCAAACTGCAAACACACCAAATGGACAACACATACTATTTTGCTCGTGTTAAAGATGTTATCTTATGTCCTAGGAATATATTCATTTGTGTGAATGAATCATCTTGTACATTGTTTTCGTGGTTGTTATCAAGTTTGCATATGTTTATTTATGCAGTTTATTGGTATAAATTAACTTCCTTTGTTCCCATTGTGTCCTAAGTCAATGCAAGCTTTTCACACATACATATGTTACTTTTGCTTTATTTGGTTCAGTACACTTGCAATAATTTTAGGGCAATTATTAGTTCCCAAACAGAAATTCTTGAATTTTACAGCACTTCACTTCATCCAGCTCACTCAAAGAAAATGGAAATACCATGCACTGTATATAATCAAAGCAAAACAGGAATTTTGAGCATGTATTGATATGTGTGTTCCAATCTGCATAGCTCAGGAGTGGCTCTGAGTGAAGCGTTCATTTCCTGGACATCGGTTGATTTCATGGGCCTTTCACATCAAATAGGCTAAGGCCAGAGAGTGCTGAGCCGTTGGAGGGAGTTATGAAAGAAGCCATTAAAATTCACCTAACAGGGTCACGGTCTGCATCCTCTCCCCTTGGCTGACCAGAAAGTTGCATTGACGAATCAAATTTCAAATCAAACTTTCCCCTTTCTGAAATGCTTAGAGAGAGAGAGGCAAGGTCAGAAACGATTATGGAAGGGAAACGTGCGGCGCGTAGGCAGTGCGGTTGTCGCAGCATGTGCTGCCATCTTCGATAGCGTGCGGAAAGCATATTGACACAGCAGGCCTGGATCTAAACAGATTAGAGTGCTGCAGAGCTTTATCTGCCAGGACTGATGGATATTCTCATAGCCACAGACATATTTCAATTCTGAGGCTATGAAGAGAAAACCCTCATATAAAAACCGACTGCTGGTGTCTTGGGCTAGATTCAAAGTCATCCATCAGTTGCTGTATAATTTCAGCAGTAATACGGCTGGTTGTTGTTTCGGTGTTTGTGTTTAGTGTTGCATGGAAGTTTGTCCGAATCTGCATGTTATTTTGGCCAGTAAGGCAAAAACAAAACACACAATAACAAAGTCAAAATGTAACAGCAAATCAAAAAGAATCAACAAAACCAAAATCACATTAGCAAATTCAAAAACACAAGAGCAAAACCAAAAAAAATAACAGCAAATTTGAAAACACAACAAATTAAAAAAACACAACAGCAAAAAAAAAAAAAACAACATAACCGCAAATTTAAAAATATAACAGCAAAGCCAAAACACAACAGCAAGAATCAGAACCATGTCAGCATTAACTCAAAACGTCTGGAATTTGGGTTACGCATGTAACCCTGCTCCCTGAGAAGGGAACAAGACACTGCATGAGCTTTGTGGGAAATCATACCTGCCATAGTCAGGTGATGTGGAATTTCGTGTGATGCGTGATTATAAAACGGTGCCTGTAAACCACGTCAACAGCCTCTATTATCTGAAGCAAAGACACACTTCACAGGCATGCCCCAGTAAGACAAAGCCATGCAAATCTCCCCCATACAGACTCCACCACCTGTGGCTGGAGCTTCCAATCCCCTGAGGAAGAAAGAATTTCAGTGCTAGAAATACGGCCCGCATTTCTAGGTGATTTATAAGCCACTTTAGACAAGGGCCACTCCAGAGACTGTTAGCTGGACAGACATCTAAGACCCAGCCCAGGAGGGAGGCATCTGTCATTACCACGAGGACACGCCCTGGGAGTGTGACCCAAGGCTAGGAACCGAGGACACCTCCAAATTCTCAGAGCACATAGGCATCGCCAGGTGACACTGATCACACTCAGTAGTTTCGTCCTCAGATTATGTGCAATAATCCCAATGGTATGACGTCGGCTGCTGCTGCCCTAAGCCCCAACAGTCTTTTGTAGAGACTGGAGGGGATTCCCAGACCCATCTTTATCTTGCTCAATGTTGATCGAATTGACCCTACGTGTGTTGGAGATAGAAATTCCCTCTTCATAGTAGAAAAGCTGTCCTCTGCATTGGAGAAAGCATACTTTTCTTGTGGTTCAACCTGAGCCCCAAGCTCCTCATGTAGACGAGAACAACATCTTGATGTTGAATCGCCAACTCCCTGGATTGCACTAGAATGAACCAGTTGTCCAGGTACTTAAGTGCATGGATGCCCGGGAGTCACAAGGGAGCCAGAGCGGCATCCATGCACTTCGTGCAGATGCGAGGGGCTAAAGCTACACCAAAGGGAAGAACCTGATATTGCTATGCATTACCTCCAAACGTGAACCTCAGGAACTTCTGTGACTGGGCAATATTTCTATGTGGAAATTTACATCTTTAAGATCTATTGTCACAAACCAGTCCTCAAACTGAATCTCAGGAATGATAAGTTTGAGCATCAACATCGTGAACCTGTATGTCTGAAGAGTACGGTTCAGATGACGCAGATCTAAAATTGGCTGCATATTTCCATCTTTTTTTGTGGACCAGGAAATAACAGCTGTAAAAAGCACCCTTCTGTGCCTCCCTCGCACTAGTTGAACTCGACACAACGGGGAAGGAACTGGCTGAACAACACAATTTGCTGTTTCTCCTTGCAAAACCTGTCAGCAATGGCGTTACCCGCACCGATAAACAGGCCAGAAGGTTCAACAGGGGCATACAGCAGGGAGACCTTATCCTTATCTTCCATCCCTGAGGTTGCCTCTCTGCCAAAGTGCCAGGGTGACGTGTGACTAGTGAATCCACGGTGTGGCAAAACTCCACCACTGCCTCCACCACTAGCCATATACCTGTACTGTTCATTCCTCAGAATGGCCGAATAATACAACATTGGGGTTATAAATACGGCTGGTGTACGGTGTTCCCCAGAATCGCGATATTTCGTCATGCACTTCTGGAAAAAAGGGCCTGATTGTGAAGTGTTCACAACGCAGGCGGTCAGCCATCTCAAGGGCCACTGCAATATGCTCCATCAACAGACACCTCACACAGAAAGTGTGTCCATCCCCCTCCATAATAAAATGGGAACAAAGAGTAACACACTTCCTGAAGTCTCTCTGACTCATACGTTTCTTTTCTTTGCAAAGGAACAAAAAAATAAAGATTTTTTTTGCTTGAAAAAATAGAGAGTAAGTGAAAAGTTTTTACAAGCATTCACACAAACAGCCGAGATGCAGTCTTTGCTGAAGATAATAAGTGTCACATAATGGAGGTGCAGACAGAAGCATATGCAGGTATGGCAGTTTAATGAAACAACAATAAGTCCAATAAGTTCAAAGGATCAGGCAGAAATCCCGGTACATAGGCAGGCAAGGGTCAATCGATCAGGCAAACAGTCCAAACTAGGCAAGCCAAAGGGACAAGGTTGTAAATGTGAGCAAAGTCAAAACCAGAATAAACAAACACGGTATCAAGGCTTGGTAATGACAGAGACAGAAGACAACCGAGCGTATACTTCACAAACACTTGGTGTTCAAACAGTCTCTTTTAAGTGTGGTGTGATTGTGTGTGAGATTGGATGCAGATGTGCATGAGTAGAATGAAAGTGAGTGTTCTGGGAATTGTGGCCCATGGTGGCCATGTTTGTAGGCCGCAGTGCAGGATGGGAAATGTAATCACTGGTTTGCTGTGATATGACAATAAGGCTGATGATGTGGTTTACAGGTGCCGTTTTATAATCACGCAACATGCGAAATGCCACATCACCTGACCACGGCAGGCCTATACATAGGTGTGATTTCACACAGACGTCAGATACTGGTGATGCTCAAGGGCACTTCCCACAGTGTGAAGCTCACACAAAGTTGAGTTCCCTTTGAAAGGGAACAGAAAGGGTCCTTATTAAACATCATAATCTCATTGCTGATCGCATGACAGGCTTATAGAGATCACAGAAATTGAAGATCTGGAGGATGTTTACAGTAAGAGGAAATATGAGCCTAAATGAATTTACTGAAGCTCTTATTTGTGCTTATTTTTATCAGGGGCATTCACATGGTGCACTGCATTATTTAACATGAATAATTTGAGACTAAAAAGTTGCCCCAGGAAGTGGGTTATTCAGAAGAAAGAATTATTCAATACTATAGTAACATAAGTAATTTCACATTATAATCATTTTTCCAGGCTAACTACAGAATTACTTGTTATAGTCATATGCCATGTCCAATCAGCAACAAGCATGAGATATTCAATAAGGGCCATCCTGAGTAAATGCTGTTGATGTATTTTATATTTGCTGTTGTGTTTTAGATTAGCTGTTGTTTTTTGTGAGGGGGGTTTGCTGTTATGTTTTTGAAATTGCTTTTGGGTTTGGTGTGTTTTTGGTCTTTCTGTTGTTGTTGTTTTTGTTTGTTTGCTTGTTTAATTTGCTGTTGTGTTTTCTGATTTGTTGTTATGTTTCCAGGGTGTACGGTGGCTTAGTGGTTAGCACTAAGTTGTTATAGTTGTTGTTATATTTGTTGTTGTTTTTTTCAGTTTTGCTGCTGTGCTTTTGGATTTGCTGTTGTGTTTTGGATTGTGTTTTTGGATTTTCTGTTGTGTGTTCTGATTTGCTGTTGTGCTTTTAGTGAAGTTGTTGTGTTTTTTGCTGTTGTGTTTTTGGTTTTGCTGTTGTGTTTTTAGTGAAGTTGTGTTTTTTGATTTGCTGTTGTGCTTTTATTTTCATTTTACTCCTGTGTTGTCCGATTTGTTGTCACCTTGTTGGTTTGTTAATGTGTTTTGCACTTATGGGCCACTGTAGCATGTTGCCTGCTGCTTCTTTCAGGTTAAATTGCAACTCCTTGTCGTAGACAGCATTTGGGATTTGACTTAGTGTTATGGCATTGAAAGCTGTTGTTTGGGTTTGTTTCAGAGATCACACAGTAGGTGATTAGAGAGAAACCATGAGGGAGAGATAGATATGGAGAGAAATTTGAGAAAATAGAGGCTTCATGGCATGAGTAGCAAAAAAAAAGTGCCTGGCACTGTTTATTGGCATGGGAATATCTGACAGTGAGCTAATTCTCATCAAAGCCTGATGAAGTGCGACTAATAGACAGTGGGAAATGCCTCAAAGAGCTAAAGCGTTCTTCTCCTTTTGTTTATTTAGACGGCAGAATGTTTGGTTTTTAATTAAGTAAATCACTATTATTTGTTCCATGGTGCTTGGTAATGTGAAGCGATTGACCTGAAATCCATGCTTTATTAGCTCAGGCTGAAATGAAGCTGTAGGAGGCGAGACTGGAGGAGTATGAAGAAGCTTGTAATGGTCACGATGCCCGAGGGAGTGACTGACACACACTGGTAGACACGTTTGCTTGGAAAAACACTCGATCTCATTACCTGATCTTATTCCGCGGAGCTCCTTAACATTTATTCTTTAAAGGTGAAAGATAAGGGTTAGGACACACACACATAAACTTTCCGGAATTTGCAGAAACCTGTATACTGCCTGCTGCTAAATCTCATTCTTTGTTTGTTGGCATACAACATTGTGTGTTACAGGATAGCTAGACTGTGATTGGATGAGATGGTTGTGTTGTCATCCCTTGTCAGCATTATTCTTCTGCTCCTGAAATTACAAGGTAAGGACACACATCAATATTATTTATATTCATTATATGTATAGATAATATATTACTTTCACACCTTGCCAGCAATCCATTTCAAGCTAGGAACTATATTAAATAAAATAATACAATCTGTACAAATAAACTGAGAAGTCCAACATGATCGTGAAATTTGGGTAGATGCCAGACAGCTGTAGATGTGGCGCTGGCACAAAATTATTTTAATAATTTAAAACCATTTCTAGCAGTACACTGGAATTCCATTCAGTATTTGCATCTGACAGACAACTTATTTTACATTATTTTACATTTTTAATTAGTATTAACAAATAAATTATTTTATCTCCACAAGGCGGTAAGATTAGTCATGACTCTGTGTTTAGCTGCTGGTGAGCTAGGGGAGGGGTGTGAGCCTGCTGCTGGGCAAACAATTCATACTCTCCACAATAACATTGGTACAGAGATAAAACAGACAGTACAACAAAAGCTTTTTTGATAGTAAAACACCGTGAAATAAAAACACACAATAAAATTATAACATTTAAACCTAGTAGGATAGGTAAAAAAAAAAAGAGAAATACTTATGAAAAACTGCAAGCCCTGAGTGTCTACTTTCATATGAGCCATTAACCACTACTGTGGAGTGTGACATCACAAAAAAAATTCTATGCTGAACATGGGCACCCCCAAAAGAGGCACAAATTAAATTTTTTGGCCACTGGTATGAAGAGATAATGCATGATCTGCCCACTAAAAAGTTAACCCTTAGAACCCCAGCCTTCATATATATATATATATATATATATATATATATATATATATATATATATATATATATATAAAAGCCTGGGTTTCTAATTATTCAGTACAGGAATTTGATTACCTAGTATATTGTTTTTGTTTGTTTGTTTGTGTTTAGATTTTTTTTTTCAGATGTCATTTAATTACTTAGATTTTAATCAATTAATATTTATAAATAAAAATGTATATTGTGTCTTGAAATTAGTGCATGATTGCATATCGGAGTGTTATGATTTCAGCGGAGATAACATTTTATCTAGAAATTACAAGAGCCGATACTCTGTGATCTGATAATACATTAACTTTGATGACAGGATATTCTATGGCTTAGAATATATATATATATATATATATATATATATATATATATATATATATATATATATATACATTCATACATACATACGTATACACACACACATACACACACTCCTACCCAACATATATATCAGATTTTTACAGTTTCCATGAAGCATACAGTGAGAAATTAACCAGAATGTTCCTGAAAACAAAAAAAAATGTACACACACACACACACATACACACACACATATGTGTGTGTACATTTTTGGTTTTCAGGAACATTCTGGTTAATTTCTCACTGTATGCATCATGGAAACTAAAACCTGAGGGCAAGTGGAAGGCTTTCTGATTTCTCGATATCATAACAAGCTGAATTTTGTCTTAAGTTCCAGAGAGAAAATAAAGAGGCTGGTGAGGAAACAACCTTTTACAGCTCAGTTTGCATAATAAGGTATAAAGGTTGGAGTTAGAAGCAGGGTTTGTGTTTGTAACTTTTCTTATGACTTCCCAAATTGAATGAAATCCAACCGCTTATTCAAATATGTTCCGATTTCACTTGAGATCAGTTTCATCTTAATTGTAAGTCGCTTCAGATAAAAGTTTCTGCCGGATGAATAAAAATGTAAAAATGGGTCATTGCTCACTCAGATGAGTCAGACAGTGTTCGGCAGGTAGCACACACTCCATCCAATATAGCAAGCTTCTTGTAAATTAGCTTCTATAAGTACCGCCTGAGGGCTACAGTTCAGGCACATAGCACTTGTTTTTGCAACAGCATTATGCCTATAAGACTTTCGCAATTTAATGCTTCTGAAAACAATGACTGCAAACCCACTCAGATCAGACTACTTTTACATACACACCCTCTTTCACAGGAGTGCTGCACCATATCTAAATACATATGATTAACAGGAAGTAAGAATACTTCTGGACCACTTTTGGAAGAAGGGTTCAAAAGTCTGATTCCAGGACAAAGAACTGGTTTATTACTGTTTAAGACATGATTTTAATATTCCAGAGAACACACAATTGACACAATTGACAGAATTTACATCTCAACAATGTAATCTGTAACTCATTTACTAATTGGAAAGATTTCCACATGTCTTTCTTAACATACAATTTATTTACTCCTTTCTAGTGACCTTATTAAACCTCCCTACTCTGTGATCATTCTTCTCATGACAGGTTTTCTGTTTTCTGTGAAAGCACAAGTGACGATACATCACACTACTAATTGAATCAATATCAAGTGTTAGTCATTAACACGTGACCGCAATTACCTCTGCATCATAAGTGAGGAAATGTTACAATTTGAATGAAAAATGTGGCTATGAGATACTAATGTTATGTGAACAGAATATTCAGACACACTTCAAGTCAGGGTTTCACGAACAAAACATGGTTTCACTTACAAATGCATTCTTAATGAGATAAGCCATATAATCCGATTTTTCCCTCAGTGGTGTGTGTACATGAATTTTATTCACTGGGAGTCCTATGGCAAAAACTGTATGTCTTTTACAAAATTATTTTAGAAATCTTAGTGAAAATATACATTATTTTTTTTTTAAAAATATTATTATTATTATTATTATTATTATTATTATTATTATTATTGGTCACATTTCTGACTGGTGGGTAATCAAATTTTGGTTTAATTAATTAATAATTAAATACATAGTTATTAATAATTAATATTTAATTAAAAAAAAACAACACTTTAAATTGTTTCCTTTAGCTAGTATTTTTACTGAATTAATTACCATGAACAAATCATGAACTTCACATTAAATATATGATAAGTAATGTTAGCAAAGTAACAAAATTTGTTACCATCCACCCATTTTCTGTACCGTTTATCCTAGACAGGGATCCTGGAGCCTATCCCAGGGAGTTTAGGGCAACCCATCACAGGGCATAATCAAGCACAACAAACAATTTGGAAACGCCAGTCAGCCTACAACATATGTCTTTGGACTGGGGGAGGAAACCGGAGTACCCGGAGGAGCCCCCAAAGCAAGGGACGGAGACGGGAATCAAACCCCCAACCCAAGAGGTGTGAGGCAGACATGCTAACCACCATGCCCTCCTGTATATTAACACATTTATTTAAATGTTAACTAAATATACATGCATTGACCTGTATCCAAATAAATTAGGTACGGAATAAAACAAGACAGGATTTGCTTTTGTAGAAAAATAATCAATGATTACCCTACTGAAAAAAAAAACAATAGAAACCCTCAGAGAATTTGTAATGGTTATAATGGGAATTGTATAGGTTTTCATGGACACTGTAATGGACCCTGTGGGTCTCTAATGGTAATTTGTTCCTATAAGACCAATAAAAGTGATGGTAATGGTGTCGATGGATAGCTAATGGTTTGTAATGGTATTTGTAGTGGAAACAATTAGAATTTTTTAATGGTACAATTTTTTGATTCCCCTTATACCATAACAGTTTGATAATGCTGACATTTCTTTATTTATTAAAGAGAGAGAGAAAAAAACACAACCTGAAATGACACACAGTCATGATATTAATATAGATTTTATGCCTGTGTTGACTATTTGGCTTATTTGGTTTATTATAGAAAGAAATATTTTGAACGTGTACAGTAGATTTTATTAAATAAAGAAAAAATATTAAATAATACATAGTATAGGCTTATAGTTTAACCTATATACAACAAACAAATAAATAATTCCACATCTTTACACAAATTTAAATCACACTTGACCAGTGAGATAAATAATGAATTAGTAGCTTACACTACTGTAATATATGCTACTTGTAATTCTGTAAAATTTCAACATTAAAATCACATCAAAAGTGGCTTTAAATTGAACCATAGCTTAATTCTAATAAACACAGACTCATAAAAGCAGCAGATTATAGATAAATGCAAGAACAAATCAAAGTTGTTTACAACTTGACAAACCTCTTTTGGCTTCCTGAATACAATCAGTGTGTTTAGCTTGATTCAGGAATGCTGCAGAGCGTACCCATAACTCCTGAGGTGTGGGATCTTTGTGTCCAGGCTCTAGGTTGCTCCTATTCACCTTCCTCTGCATGGTTTTACCTCACAATTGTGCTGCTGGCGATTCACCATAATGCACCTGCCACCTACTTTAGCACAGTCACGCATGGTGTTTTGAAGGCCATGAGGGAACACATAGCGTGGTGCCTTTGTGCTGCTATGCTACGCCAAACAACATAATTACATTTGTCGGGTGTGAACTTTGGTACCTGTACAGAAAGTACTATGATAGCTCTTATGCACATAAATACCATTTTGTCTCATTTATTTGAATGGCATGAGTAACCTTTAGAACTGACAAAGAACAAAAATAGCTGCTTTTAGCATTGCATGTTGGCTCAGCTGGATGGTTCCAAGCCAACGCTGTTCTTTACTAGCACAGAGATTGTAAGATAGACTGTAGAAGTAGATTATCATTTTCATTTCCTGTGGATTGATTGTCAATTCTCTGCAACAATCTCGCTGATGAGAGAGCCCAGCTGCATCGCTAATACATGCAGCTCTATTTTTATACTGAGAAAAACGGTGAACAAGCGATGCAAACGAACGTCAGCTTTACAGGATGTTCAGCATATCTGGGCTATGCAAATCGGGCAGCGATCAATCTAGAGTTGCTTGAAGAAGAACGGATAGAGTGTGATGTGACAGAGAAATGAATATTTTAAACCTACTGTATGACACACATCACAAATAGCATGCTAATGACACTAATAAGCATGTTAAACCTATCTAGCATTAAAGAACACATGCTAATGTCGCTTTGGATAAAAGCGTCTGCTAAATGAATAAATGTAAAATGAATAAATGTCTAATCCTGCAATGTAGGCTGCTCTTCTGAGAAAGATCTAGTTAGTTTTGGTAAACACACTCATTATAGACTAATGCTTGACAGTACATTTGAAATGTTATGATAGACCCGTGGGTTTGGGTTGTAACATGTTTGTTGTGGGAAATCGAAGTGCTGTTTAGTCTGTAACTTCAGTTGATCAGAGGTTAGAAACGGGGGATGCAGCTCTTGAATTAATGCTGTGCAAAATGAAACCACTTTATGACAGTATGTCAATCTGTAATGCTGTTTGATCAGCAAAGTCTATTTTAATTAGGCCACTCCATGTTCTAATACGCAGTTTCTTGCTGCAAGCTTCAGACAGACCACACCACAGTCACAACAATACCACAAATTAATGATACTTTTGACAACTGTTGGGAAAATATATTGCAGAACAAAGACATTAATTAGAGAGATACACTTAGTATCCCCATTTAGACATGTGTACCTTGAAGTGCTCAAAATGTCATCTTTATTTAGAGGACGAGTGCTCAGTTAATACTTATGATAAGACCATTGTCAGTATTCAGAATCATTCTAAATGAAGTTAATCACTAACCTTTGCTGAGTCTTTTAGCAGGCATACAATGGTGATTATTACGAGTACATGTGATGCATATTTAGACCTCAATAGCCTGAGGGTAATAAGATGTCGTACATTGTATTAGGGGTAACAGTCTCCATTCTGAACCCATATTCATGCGGCACCCAGCTCAGATTGAAAGTCAGATTCCACCAAACAACTTAATCTCATGTCATTATCTTTCTCAAATAAGATGTCAAAGCAGCGCGTCGGGAATTGGGAATCAGAGCCTGGCAAGGATTTGACACGTCTTTCCTCTCATATTTCTTCTTCTCGAGCAGCCAAGGGGAGAAGCATCGTGATTCGAACATTTAAACTCGCCACGCTGATTATCTCACGGCCGTGTTTACGTATTCATTTATGTAAACATTATGCTAATGTGTTTTCCGCCTTGTCGCTCGAGTCCGATAGCGCCCTTCCAGTCTGACGTGAGGTGACTGATGCGGCCTTGATGTGACGGTGCCGAGGCCTCCGAGTGCAGCCAAGCGGGCCTGCGTGCACTGGTGATTGCTGGTTTAAAGGCCTTTCTAATACACAAGACTCTCAGGAGATGCTTTCAACTTTGTGTTATGGATTGATTGGGCCTGATGAGTAAACTAGAATCACATTTGCATGGAATATTACGGGGTAAAAAGTTAGATCTGATAAAATGAAACTGAATAACACTGCTAAAATCATACTTTGAACTATATATGCAAATAAAGCACACAGCTAACAGAGCTGTCTCATTCAGCTAATGAATAATTATGGGACCAGGCAGGGAAAGTGTTTTTATTTAGGCTTGGTTTAGAGGGCCAAAAGCAACACAAAAAGAATTATACCAGATATTTAAGCTCCAGGAAATGTTATTCTATGCTTGTATGAACCTTATTACTTTAATGAGATATTATTGCTCTTGTTGCACAAAATGTGGCATAAAATGTTCTCCCTGTGTCTGCAAGGGATCCATAAGGGGGTACAGTGGCTTAGTGGTTAGCATGTTTGACCTCTCACCTACATGGTTGGAGGTTCAGTTCCTACCTCCACCCTGTGTGCATGGAGTTTGAATGTTCTCCCAGTGCTTTTGTGTAATAAAGTGGAATGACACAGAAAAAAGTACAGAAACACTTGAAGGCAGCAGGTGCCATCGTCAAAGAGAAAACAATAGGCACTCCACTCCATTACTAAAGAAAAGCATGTTGAAGCTTGTTTAAAGTTTGCTACAACTCATTTGGACACACCTATGAAATACTGGGAGAGTGTAGACTGGTCAGACGAGAGCAAAAATTCTGTCTGCCATACACACCATGTTTGGAGAAGAAATGGCTCTGCACATCACCCTTAAAACACTATACCAACAGTGAAGTTTGGAGGTGGAAGCATCATGGTGTGGGGCTGTTTTTCCATCGCATGGTACTGGCAGACTTTTAAATACTTGAAGGAATGATGAATGGAGCCCTTTACCGGGAGATTCTTGAGAAAAATCTGCTGCTATCCACCAGGATGATGAAGATGAGATGTGGGTGGACCTTCCAGCAGGACAACGATCCAAAACATACAGCAAAGGAAACTCTCAGAGAAACCTCTCAGGTTTCAGAGAAAAAAATCAAGGTGATAAACTGGCCCAGTCAATCACCTGACTTGAATCCAATTGAACAGGATTTAAAGACAATATGTTTAGAAGAATGGGCCAAAATCACACCTGAATACTGCGGCCCATTAATTTCCTCATACAGGAAGCGTCTTGAAGCCGTCATTACAAACAAAGGCTTCTCCACTAAGTATTAAATACATTTCAGTTAGCATGTTTAATACTTTTTTCCTGTGTCATTCCACTTTATTACACATAACTACATTTATGGACTTTGATGTTTGGATTTCTTTATATGTGTGGATTTCTCGAGTTAATAATGTCTGGTGAAACTTTCATGTGAATAGCCACATTGGAAATATATTTACTGAAAAAAATGTTGACACGTTTAATACTAATTTCCCCCTCTGTATATTCAATTTTACACCAAATATTTCAATACCACTCTGTAAATGAACTTTTACATTATAAGAAAATGTGGGATGGAAGAGACCGGACTGGTGATGGCCAGCATTACATCAGTATTAGCATCATAGCAAACTGTGTAAAGCACATGAATACCTCAATTAATGTGCTATTTTAGCAGTAGTGTTGTATATAATTCTGGGTGTATTTGGGGGGTAAACATCAGTGGTTGTATCTGTATTTGAAACTTTTGTCCCAAAGTGATAACAGCTAGTTAGCCGTTTCCATGTTCTTCCCTTTTTCAGCTTAAATCAAGAGTAAATATAACCATCTAATTTGAGATTTAACAGTCAAAATGGAGAAACTTAACTTTGTTTAGCTTGGCAACTAGCTATATCAGACCACAAACATTTCATTATTTATTAGCATGCTAACTAGCACAGATCAAATAGAAGATCCCAGCTGTGCTTTTGAACATTATGTGACCTCGTTTTCATGCTTGTGAAAACTGCTTGGAGTTATTCTCATACTCATTGTACTTTCTTTGAGGATTTAATGAAACATTGCCTAAAGCACATGCGAGAAATGAAGTGCAGATACTGCATCTAAGCGTAGCTGAAGGATGTGGTGCGGTTTTAAAAACGTTCATCATGATTTATAGCGAGACATAACACATACTACATGTAGCACAACAGTGCCTAGAGATACTTTCAAAAAGAATGAAAAAGTGTACTTTGATTAAATACTTTAGCCGTAAGCATCGGCAAAACTGTATTAGCATTATTAGCCAGCATTATTAGTTTTCTTTGACAGATGTCATAATCCTTGTCTGAAGCTGTATTTATTGTATACCCTGTCAGATTTTGTCTGAGGTATAGCCTATAGGCTTAAATCGCATTCATGACGGATATGTCGGATTTGAGCTACAGTCTGCACAGTCGTGAAATATCAGACAGATCAGTGAGGAACAGCCCACCGTTTGATGAATTAGGAGTCGTCGACACTCGGCCATCATTCTTCTGTGTGAATCTTGGCTTGGTGCTACACTGAGTGAGAAGGAAAACAGCGAGGGGAGGAAGCTACCTTCTTTCCCTGGCCTTTCCTCTCTGCCGAGGAGACATTTAATTCACCGTAATTACTTTATTGACTCATTTGCACGGCAGAATTGCTTCCAATCTGCTATCAATAAAACATACACTAGGATGAGGGATAGTAATGCCATAAGTGGATCCTCACACTCCTCAGAGAAAAGCAATGGGCTTTTTTCTTCTCTCTATGGACAAAGCTGAATTTCCTCCTGCTAGACTTTCCCATAACCAGACATGACCATGATTAATACGAGTAATTTAATGGTACTAAAGTGTATTCGGATGTCTAAGGAGCTACTGAATTTATGTAGTTTGGGAAATGTTTTTAAGGGTAATTTGCACACCATTTCCTGGTTGACTCATAAAGCCAAGTGGCAGCACGTTTTAGATTAGAACTCAATTAATGAGCTGACATGTACATGACACTGCAGTTGTTGTAATTATAGAATCTAATGTACGAACTTGCAGCCAAGTCAAACCAAAACATCCAGAGATGTCTGAAATCTCATTATAAAACAACTTTCACAGGATGGAAAGGATGCATTTTATGGTTGTTTCCACTCTCTCATCACTCTCTCTTTTGCCCTGTGCAGGCGTGTGTGGGCAGCAAGCGTTCAGGATGGAGCCGAGGAACGTGACCGTGAGGGCTGGAGCCACGGCTCTGCTGAAGTGTGAAGTGTTGAGGGCCTCGGGGACCGTGCAGTGGGTGAAGGATGGCCTGCTTTTGGGGCCACACAGGTCTCTGCCCGGCTACCCACGCTACACCATGACTGGTGATGAGAACAGAGGTGAGAAGCAGGGAGACATGGAGAGAACAAACCATGGGAAATTGCTAAACATATGCAGTGGAAAAATGGTTGTTTTATGCTAAAATTCTGTTCATGTGTAGTACATTGCTATATGCAAAACTATGGCATAGAAACTTAAGTACCCAGATGTGGAACAGCATATAGTTAATACTATGAGGAACATTGTAATTTATATGCACTGTAATTTATCCCACTACTGCATGTAACCTAGAGGTGGATGGGTCCCTGGCTCAACTCCTTTAATTGCCATTGTGACCTCGGACTATCTTATTTAACCATGAAACCAAAAGTTTTGTAAAAGTTGTTTTGTGATCATGTCTGTTATCAATTAGTGAATTAAAATTAAATAGTACGTGAATTTCTATAACAGTATAGGCTCATGTGAGTCCTATTCTGAACACTATTAAGTGCATTCCCATATAGAACGGATACAGAAGTTCTTTATACCACAGCACTGTTGATTGTAATTGATTCTAATTATGTCTAATCAGTGATCACTTTTCTGTGAGGAGATGTTTATGTATCATTTTGGGAAGGAGTCTCCAGTGTTAGTGCTTTGTAACAGTCAGAGGTAAAACTTTAACTTTTCTGACACTGGAAAGTCTTCAGAACTTCCTCGGTAACATGACAAACTGCATTCACTTATAATATCTAAATATATATCTGTATAGATGACTGGGTACAAAAACAAACAAACAAACAAACACACTTTCAGCTGTTTGCAATGAACAAATCAAACAAAAACAATTGAAATAGTTCAACACAATGAATGCTTCAAGTGGTTTCCCCAAATTCAACTGAAAATGCAACTTATAAAAAGCATTCCTGAGGAATCTTAGCCCATTCCTCATGAGCAATGGCCTCCAGTTCAGTAATATCTCTGGGTTTGCATGCTGCAACCGCCTTCTTCAAATCCCACCAGAGATTTTCTATGGGGTTCAACTCAGGTGACTGTGATGGCCCTGTAGAATCTTCCAGGATGTTTTCTGCAACCAAGCCTTGGTGAAAATTGAGGTATGTTTGGGATCATTGTCCTGTTGGAAGGTCCGATGGTGCCCAAGCTTCAGCTTCCTCACAGACAGCATGATGCTCCCTTTCAAAGGGAATTTCGACATTACGTTTAGCATAACACTATTGGGGAGCACCTCTCACACGTGACTAGCATCTGAAGCTTGTGTAAAATCATGCCTATTTATAGGCCTGCCATGCCAGGTGACGTGGCAATTAAGTGCGTCGCGTGATATAAATATGACACCTGTGAACCGCGCCATCAGCCTTTATTATCTTCAGCAAAAGAGTGCATGTCAGTTGTTTGTGTAAAGAAGCAAAAAGACGCTTAATTTCCTTGCTATCTTTTCTCAAAATCTCAGAACTTTTCTATCCCTTTAAAAAAAGAGAAGAAAAAAAAGGAATGAGCGAGAGAGAAAAATATGAGTGAGAGAATTCAGGAAGTGTGTTACGGCTTGCTCCCGTTTCATCACGGGGAATAGTGCACACTTTCTGGGTGAAGTGTCTAGGGATGTAGCATGCTATGGCAGCCTCGAGAGGCTGAGCATGGTAATACCAACATTAAGCAGCTCGGCTCGCGACTTGCGCTCTTCTCGGAAGCTGAAGCGAGTTTGGTTTCAGAGCCTCGCGGATCTGGGCCGGCCGCTGCCGAGGCAGCTAGCCGTCTCAGGTTCGAGGGATCTCTTATGGATCCGGAAGAGGAGCTGGAGATGAGCGCTGCTCTAACTCTTGCTCTGTCTTTCCCGGGTTCGGCTCTCCGCGGGATTTTGGAGCTCGCATCGCAACTCCTCCTTCTGCTATGGAAAGCCAAAAGGGGAAGAAAACACACACACACACACAAATAATAGTAATAATTCCTCTCTGACTCCGAGGAGCCAGAAGGTGTACTAAAAACTGAAAGCAGCATGTGACTCCAGGGCATACGTGTATTAAACTACTTGGATGACTGGTTAATTCTAGCACGATCCAGGGAACTGGCGGTTCAACATCAAGATGTTGTTCTCGCCCACATGAAGAGCTTGGGGCTCAGGTTGAACCTCAGAAAAGTATGCTTTCCCCAGTGCAGTGGACAACTTTTCTAGGGGTTATAAGGATTCTACTACAACAATGGTGTTTCTATCCCCAACATGCGTAGGGTCAATCCTATCAACACTGAGCAAAATAAAGCTGGATCTTGGGAGACTATTGGCGCTTATGGGCCTATTGCACAGGAGACCGTTCAGTGGTGGCTGAGAAGTTGGGGGTTTCGTCCAAGGACGAAACCTCTGAGAATAATCAGTGTCGTGTGGCGATGCCTACGTGCTCTGAGAATTTGAGTGTTCCCGATTTCTTGCCTTGGGTCACACTCTAGGGGTGTCTCCTTAGCGCAAGACGGTAATGACAAACACCTCCCACACCGGCTGGAGCGCGGTCTTAGACAGCTGTCCAGCTCACGGTTTCTGGTGCGGCCCTCATCTGGAGCGGCATATAAATTGCCTAGAAATGTGGGCCATATTTCTAGCACTGAAATCCCTTCTTCCTCATTTGAGAGGTCACCATGTGTTTACAGACAGCACACTGGTGGTCTCATATATTGACCACCAAGGAGGATTATGTCCGTGCCCCCTGTTCAGGCAGGCGCAACTAATTCTTCTTAGTTCTTCTAAATTCTTCTAAATTCTTCTAAACCTTCTCTGTGCAGAAGGAAAGTTTGTCAGGGAGTGCAATGTACATTCTGGGAATATGGGGGCAGACATCCTGTAGAGGCAGGGGCTGATGCCCAGGAATTGGTGGCTCCATCCACAAGTGGTGGCGTCCATATGGCGAGGTTTGGCCAAGCGGGACTGCATGTGTTCGCCCCCGAGGAGACAACACACGGCCCGCTGTGGTTTGCCCTCACTCCTCCCGCACAATTAGGGCTGGACACCATGGTGCACATGTGGCCGAGGTCACATCTGTATGCTTTTCCCCACATCACTCTGCTCCCACAAGTTCTAGTGAGGGTTCGCCAAGACAGTCTATGTCTGCTGCTAGTAGCACCTTATTGGCCAGCTCGAATATGGTTCTCAGAGATAATATCCCTGCTAGATGGCACTCCTTGGGAGATTCCCATCTGCAGGGATCCACTGTAGACCCAGTAAACTGCACAATAGCTACAGTCCTGGAGTTCTTATAAGAACATTTCTCAGCGGGGTGGGCTCCTTCTACAATCAGGGTTTACGTGGCCACCATTTCGGCCAGCCACACCCCTGTTGATGGAGCCTCTGTGGGGCAACATCCTCTAACTTCAAGGTTCATGTGTGGTGTCATGCGGCTGAGGCCGATCTGCAGGTCGCGCATACCTTCCTGGGACCTTTCTGTGGTCCTAGAAGGTCTGTCAGGGGCCCCATTTTAGCCTTTAGAGTCAGCCTCTGAGAAGCTTCTGACTCTAAAGGTAGCTCTTCTGCTGGCCCTGACATCTCTCAAGCAAGTAGGAGATCTACAAGCTCTCTCTGTTGCCCCTTCCTGCCTTGACTTTGCCCCTGGATTAGTCAAGGCCTTCCTGTATCCTATGCCGGATTATATTCCTAAACTGCCTACATCAGCTGTCCACCCTGTGGTGTTGCAGGCTTTCTGCACTCGTCCATTAGTTATTACAGCCTTTATTTTGACAATAAACCTGATTTGCAATGGGGGTTGAATAATTTTGATTGCAACTGTATGTATGCATATATATCTGTGTAGATGATTGTGTACAAAACAATTTTAATTTATAATGGCGTCAAAAGATTGGTTTCCTTTACCGAAATAGAGTTTGTTTCCCTTTGCTTTGCACAGTATGTATATAATTATTGATAATAGTGAAGCATTATATAGGAATACCTCAGCTACAAGCCTCAAACATTTCTCGTTCCTCTGTTTTTCAACTGTTTGAATGCATTTCTTTTACATTCCAAAGGCAATTGATAATATCTAGTGAACGTGGTGGCCATTGTGGTACCCTGAATTCAGTGCCATGTTTGTAGATCCAACTTACAGTAACATGTATTCATTTTTACATGGTGTGTTATAGTGCTAACAGTAGTCATTAGAGTGTTGATAAACTGTGGCCATAAAAGTCATCTTTCTCATTAACAAGCCATTTGCACCCACAGAACTGCCACTCACTGGATGTTTCTTTCTGTTTTTGCTCCATTTTCAATAAACTTTAGAGACTTTTTTGTGAAAGTCCCAGGAGCTGTTTCAGTTGTCACTAGTTCAGTCTGATCCCAACAATGATTTCATGGTCAAAGCCACTTAGATCACATTTCTTGCCATTTCCTACCACAGAAGCTTGTTCTGAATAACTACTTAATTTCTTCACAATGGCTATATGGTTCTGCATGCTAAGGGAATTAATTTAGTAACAATGCAGGAACCCTTAAATATAATAACTCGTAAGAAGGTGTAAGAAGTTTATTTACCTTTCTCAATGCTGTACAATTGAAACACTAGCTCAGAAAATGTTTAAATCTTGCCATTACCAAAGAAGTATTATCGGAATATTACAGCTCATGCAGTGACTTAGAATATAGCGATGGAAATGCAAAAGGCCTCATAGTAAAATCTAATACTATTCTTACAATTGACTGTACTTATGTAAAGTAAACCAGAAATCAGGGTATTATACAGATTATATAGTTTGTTTTAAAATGAATGAATACATAAACAATTATCCACGTATTTGTTACTTCAGCATAAGCATTGGTATTTCACTAAGTACATTTCTCACTGACATGATTTAAGTTTCTAATTGACACAATTCTATTTGCCATAGTTATTCTAGTTGTCTAGTTGAGTCAGTCATTGACAGGATTCTCCATAATCCATTAACTAATCACCTCTCCACCATCTAGAATCAAGTACTTATTCGAAATAATACTATAATGTAAAATACACTGAAAACCATTCATAGCACTCCTGCAAATCCTCTATAAAACATAATGCAAATAAGCATTAGGATATCCACATACTCCAATTACATTACTTTCAGTAATACTGCTAATTATACTCATTAATATACTCAAAGGTTAGAGCGACACATCATCACATTCTATATCTATATGATATGATAATCAATATGAGCAAGGTAACGTATCGATGTCTGGGTAGCATGCATAGCATAAACATTCCTTGCTCTCAGTTGAAGCATTGCAGCATATAATATGTACACACATCTTAATTTCATACTCACAATCTCAGATGTACCCCAGTCTTAGAAATATGTCAGCTAGTAAAGCCTCTCTCCATGACCAGTTCTGCCACTTTTTGTCTCAGTGAGCTGTGCTGTGTGGCCTGTGGACCGTTGCACAGTAGCAGTCTGTCTCGGCCACACACACTATGTCCTGTTCCTTGTGCTCATCTCACTCCAACACCTACCACATCTTTGCCTCCTCACAATGAATAATCCCATCTCTTTATATCTGTTACTTCAACTCATCTCATGACCATATTTAAAGTGGTTTGTACCATTTTACAGAATAAGGAAATGTCTAAGATCACCTTCCCATATTGGAAATTGTTTATTGGCTGCTGAATCATCACAGAGAAACCCCCTTCTCATCCCTGAAGTCTCTGTCTATGTTAACAAATCCATGCTCATGTCCTTCCTCCCCTCACCCCACCTTCTTATGGTATAAACCATCATGTTCATGTCCCCTCATTTCTCCTTTTGCCATGACCATGACCTTTCTTTGTGTCAAGGTCAGACCAGGAGACAACCATGATGCTACCACCACCATATTTCACAGATGGGATAAGGTTCTTATGCTGGAATGCACTGTTTTCTTTTCTCCAAATATAGCCGTTCTGATTTAAACCAAAAAATTTATTTTGGTCTCATCAACCCACACAATATTGTTCCAGTAGCCTTCTGGCTTGTCCACATGATCTTTAGCAAACTGCAAACGGGTAGCAATGTTCTTTTTGGAGAGCAGTGGTTTTCTCCTTGCAACCCTGCCTTGCACACCATTATTGTTCAGTGTTCTTTTTATGGTAGACTCATGGACATTAACATTAGCCAATGTGAGAGAGCCCTTCAGTTGCTTAGAAGCTACCCTGGGCTCCTTTGTGACCTCATGGACTATTACAAGTCTTCATCTTGAGGTGATCTTCGTTGGTTCACTCCTGGGGAGGGTAACAATGGCCTTAAATTTTCTCCATTTGTACACAATCTCACCGTGGATTGGTTTTGTAACCTTTTCTAGCCCGATGAGCATCAACAACTCTTTTTCTGAGGTCCTCAGAAATCTCCTTGCCATGACACCGTTCCACAAACATGTTGTGAAGATTAGACTTTGATAGATCCCTGCACTGGAAATAAAACTCACTCGCACCTGATCATCATCCCATTGATTGAAAACACCTGACTCTAATTTCACCTTCAAATTAACTGCTAATCTTAGAGGTTATCATACTTTTGCCACTCACAGATATGTAATATTGGATCATTTTCCTCAATAAATAAATGACCAAGTATAAAATATATATATATATATATATATATATATATATATATATATATATATATATATATATATATATATATAGATATATATAGATATAGATAGATAGATAGATAGATAGATATATTATCTCATTTGTTTAATTGGGTTGTCTTTGTCTGCTTTTAGTATTCGTGTTGAAAATGTTTGTGCGAAGTTTGAGGTAATATTTTTACAGATGTATAGAAAATTCTCAAGGGTTCACAAACTTTCAAGCACCACTGTATAGTGTATCCAACCGCATTTAGTGCACCCCTATGTAAAACACAATATTTAGTTCATCCCTATGCAGATAGTGTAAACCCTATGCAGAAAATGCACCCCTATGTAGAACACAATATATAGTGCATATAGTGTTGAACACTATATACTGTAGTGCACTTGTATGTAGAATACTATACAGTATAGTGCACATATACTTGTGTAGAACACTATATAGTGCACTTGTACATTGAACACTTGTTTGTTCTAATGAAATTCCACACTCTGATAGGTGATAATGGATATTTTAGTAATACTTTCATGTAAGGGTCCTGGAGTCATTTATGGTAACATGGAGACCCATGAGCATTGTGTATTTTGCAAACAGCTCTCTGAAGCACTATCAAAAACAGTCCTAATTTAAGCATTCAAGATCCAGTTTTGAGAAATGAGCAGCTCGTTTTTGGAGCACCAAAACTGGCGCTGAATCATTGCTATCCTCAGTGGCTATTAGGGTTAAATAAGGGGAAATTAAGTTTGTTGCTTGGAGGGTTACAGCACTCAATAGTCATGGTGCATGTAGCAGGTGTGGCGGGCAGTGTCTGCAAAAAGCCATCAGCAATTAAATGCAAGGTTAAATAAGGGCCATGGAAGACGCATCTGTTCTGTAGAGACCAAAGTTAGTATGTTATTCTACTTTTTAAAATAGTTCATTCTGTCTTTATCTGATAATTAAACAATGCAGATATTACTTCATAACAGATTTAACAGTTGCCCCATAGTAAATGGTATTGTCTTGAGGTGGTATAAATACACATGAAAGATTTTAACTAATTTCACATAGCTATAGTGATGTTCAATTTTGACAGACAGGCATACACACACACTAACATGCTCACACACACACCCCGATGAGAGAAAATGAACACGTGAAATGCTTCTTGTCAGCCTTGCATGCTGGATGTCAGAGGCATAATTACTGGTCTCACATAAACACAAGCACACTCTCCCCATCATCCTCGACACAAACATCATTGCAGCATTTACTAAGTGCAACTCCAAGAGAGTGGAAAATAATTAATAATTTTAAAGTGCCTTCTTCTCCTTCTATGATAGCATTGATCCGAAAATTGCTACTGGTTGGTGTTAATTATGTTGCCAGCTTGGTTGACACCTCTTTTTTCCCAGCTGCAGTGGGTTGTCATACTAAGATACTATTTTCTGCATGTTAGTTTTCTTCTGAAGGGAAAGAGAGAGAAAAAAATGTTCAAGGCTCAAACAGCATGCCTAGAGTTTGCAGAGGAGCCATTAATCGTCACAGAGCCGGAGCTGAGTGAACTAACCCCTTGGCGGCACAATATTCATCTTGTAAATAATATATGGATCTCACACAGTAAAAAATGGGACAACATCAAATAGAATAAAGTCTTCCTTTAGTGGCAATAATTGCTCATATTAAATGAACATCCTGTACAAATTCAGTAATGCATATTAGGAGATGCTATTTGACAAAAACTCTAGAAGGATTCCTATAAATCTAAAAAGCAAGGAATAAACACTGGGGTATGCAGTTATCAAAAAGTAATCAACAGTGGGGTGTTATTTAGTTAGTTACAGTTACATTTATATAATGCTTTTCTAGACACTCAAAGCTTTTTACATAGTATGGGGTGAGGGAATCTCCTCAACCACCACTAGTGTGTAGCGTCCATCTGGATGATGCAACGGCAGCCATAGTGCGCCAGAACTCCCACCACACACCAGCTATTAGTGGAGAGGAGAGAGTGATGTAGTCAATTCAGAGATGGGGATTATTAGGGGGCCCTGATAAAGAAGGGCCAATGGGGAAGTTTCTCCAAGACACCGTGATATACCCCTACTCTTCACAAGAAGTGTTCTGTATTTTAATGACCACTGAGAGTCAGGACTGTAGTTTAACATCTTATCTGAAAGACAGTGCTATTTTTACAGTATAGGCCCTTGTCCTGGGGACCCACACAGACCACAGGGTGAGCATTAATATCACTTCTAGCAGCAACCTTAGTTTTCTCCAGGAGGTCTCCAACCCAGGTACTGGCCAGGCTCAACCCTGCTTAGCTTCAGTGAGAAACCAGGCAAGAACTGCAGGGAGATATGGCTCTGGCAGATATGTGGTGGTGCAGTGTGGCCTGACATGAAGCAGAGTTCCTATTACCACTCCTGTTATTTTCTAATAACAGCATGCTCTGAAGTGTTTTATTCCTCTTACAGCACAGCAATTTACTAACAATTGCCGTTTTAAATTTATTAATTAATGTCATGTCATACATTTTAATCATTTGAAGTTACATTTAATGTTGTGGAACGTCCTGTTATTGACCACCAAGTCCAACAAGTGAATGATTATTACTATAAAACTATAACAGATTTGAATAAACACAATAATATAAACCAGCATGTCCCAAAGTGTTTTATTCCTCTTATACCACTACAATTTGCCAATGATTACAATTAAAAATGTATTAACGTATGTTTCATACTTTTTGTACATTTATAGTTATATTACTTTCATTATGGCAGATATACACAGTCATTCCTTCACCAGCATCTTTTTTCTCGCTTGAAGTTAATAATAAAAAATAATACACAGCTCATCATGTACCAGAGAAAGTCCTCTGTCCTGAAGACTTCCCATGGAAGAAAACTTTTACTTTTACTGTTACAAAGTGCTGAAGCTCCTTAAATGAATGTTGAATAGCCATGCTCTTACAGAAAAGTTCACCATATCAATTATTATTCATCTTTATTGAATAACAACACATATGTTTTAGATCTTTTTATTATTAACATTAGATCATGTGGAGCATCTGCCATACAAGTCTCTGGGTACTATAGAAAAGCTTTCCGACCAATCAGATTCATGAATTCAACAGCTCGGTGGTATAGTAGCGAAAAAAAACTCACCCTGCACCTCTCTCTCTCACTCTCCTGAAGGGCAATACCATCTCCAGATTGAAGACGTCTGCCTGGAAGACGACTCCCCCTACGAATGCCAAGTGGGCCGTTCTGAAACTAGTCATCCCATCGTCTCGCACACTGTGTGGATCAATGTGCAAAGTAAGCAGAACCAGCGCTCTCACTGTGTGGATGGGGGTTATGCTTGAGAAGCAACGGTCATCCTTAGCAATGACAGATAGCTCGGCCTGGACCACTAATGGCTCTGCACATATCGAAAAGGTGACACACAGCGCCAGACCTGGGCTTAACACTTTTCTTCGCAGCTACATTTGGGATCCTAATGAGGCATGGGGTGCGGGTGTCTGACGGATGGAATGTCAGAAATGGGACTCTGTGTGTGTGTGTGTGTGTGTGTGTGTGTGTGTGTGTGTGTGTGTGTGTGTGTGTGTGTGTGTGTGTGTGTGTGTGTGTGTGTGTGTGTGTTGGGCCAAAAGGAAGTGCTGAATAAGAAACCATAAGTTTCACACACATTCAGTTTACACTCTTGTCAAATCACTTTTGCATTACACTGCTTGGGTTGAGGGATCGAATCCCACCCCCACCATGTGTGTGCATGGAGCTTGCATGTTCCTCCCGTGTACCGGGGGCTTCCTCCGGGTACCCTGGTTTCCTCCCTAGTCCAAAGACATGCATTGTAGGCATGTTCAAATTGTCCAGTGTGTGAATGGGTGTGGGAATGTGTGTGCAGCTGTGCCCTGTGATAGGTTGGTCCCCTGCCTTGTGCCATGAGTTCCCTGGGATAGGCTCCAGCAGTATGAAAATGGATGGATGGATGGATGGAAGGAATATGGTGAGCGAGAAAAGAAGTTCTTGCTATTTTATTTATAGGAAATAACAGCAAAACTTGACCATTATTACTTACGTTTGAGATGGTTGAATTTGTCAACTGTGACATCGGCATGACAAGCAACTGCTAACTTCCCACAGGAATAATAAAAGCACCAACCAGCAAACTAGCACCAGAATCCCAAAACATGCTACAAATGCTTCAATTAAATAAATTGAATGCATTTCAGGACATTTTATTTTATTTTATTTTAAATAGCTTGGTCAAAAGCCCAGCCATACCAGTACACTAGGGTATTAATATCATGCCCATGACTTCCATCAACCTTTACAAGCCCTTGGATTCAATCTGAAAGAATCAAGAGACAGTGCAAAAGTAGGTTCCCATTATGTGAAATTATGCAGTCTAGATTCCAACATTAGGGATATTTGCAAGAGTCAGCACAGTTGGAGTGCAATGGCTAAGCATCACCCTGGGCAAACCACCTTCCTGATCATGGTATATTACTTTGTGCCTCATTGGCCTGAGCATGCTCCAGTATTGTATTTTCATGCTCCGATGATTGCAAAGCCATAAAAAAGTTTTCACTGGAAAAAAACAGATTATGTTTATTTGTAGCTGTATCCTCCATCAGATTCTTGACGCACATTACACTTTATTCACTTTACATTTATTCGCACTTGTTAGCTTCTGATTTTAGGTAAAACCACAACCATGCTTTAGAATTGCAGAGTGTAGTTTTTATAATCACTTGTAGACCTGTGACTGCCAATATTTTTGTGCCATGGATATTCCTTTTTTTTTTTTCTCCATGTTTCCAGCCAAGAGATTCCGGACCAAAAATGTGACCCACAAGACATACGTAGCATTAACAGAGGCAGTGGGGTTGAATGAGTGAAATGGAATAAATAAATAAATAAAATGTAATATATCTATATATCTATATATCTATATCTATCTATCTATCTATCTATCTATATATCTATATATATATCTATATATATATATATATATATATATATATATATATATATATATATATATATATATATATATATATGTGTGTGTGTGTGTGTGTGTGTTTATACTCCTTTAAAATTGAGAATAAGCATCTCTGTGAACAAACTCACAATTACAACTGCAACTAAATGTCCATAATAACAATATATTGCACGCTGAATATAATAGGGTATTGTATAATCAATTATATAAGCTAAGCTAATATTATAAGCTAACTGACTCACTTGGTTAACCGATGCTTCAGCTGGAAGTGGGTCACTCGTCCCTGCCCTTACTCAACTAAGCCATACTTTACCCCGCCGATTTTTCGTGCTGAGCCATGCATTTCCATGTAATTGGTGTGGAAGAACATTGCACCCTTAGCACCCCCGAGTGAAGTAAAAACACAATTTAAGTAAAATGGAATGCATGGAAAGGTTCCTAAAGTTTATATTTAGTTTATGTGGAGAGATTAGCTAGCTACTCAAAGCAGCATTTTTCCTCAGATTCTTCATTCATTTGGATTAAACCCTTTTAAGTCTCATGTATTGTATGTGCATGAAAACATGTTAATACATGAATGGCTTGAGTGCATGGTAGCTGAGTTACCAAGTACATTGCTTACATCAGTGAAGTAAAGTGCAGAAAGAAGAATGCAGTCATCTATCCAGCAAATGTGTTGTTAGGCAGTCTTTCTGTAAAATTAGTCTGCAGTGGCTGTAGACCCATCTCATGAGTCATCAACTCAGCAGGAGTTGTACCTCTTCTTATGGTTTTAGCTATACTCACCTCATTTTATTGGATATAAGTTGACCACAGGCCACATTAGCAGAACATTATTTGTTCATTCATCTACAGTAATTGCTTTTTCCTGTTCAGGGTCACAGAGGATCCAGAGCCTATCCCAGGAACACTGGGTGTGATGGGTGTGAATACACCCTTGATGGGACATCACACCTAAGGCAATTTAGTGTAGCCAATCCACCAACCAGCATGGTCTTAGGAGGTGGGAGGAAACCAGAGAACCTGAGAAAATCCCATGCAGACATGCACAGAATGTGAAACTCCACACAAACAGTAACCCAAGATTTATCACAACTTCTAATGCATTTGTTGTTTACTTACTTGCTCTTAATTGCTCAATAGTGTCTTAGTGGAAATAAAGAAAATTTAAACAGAGTTAGAACTTATAGAGTTAGAGCTAGAAATAGAGTTTTTATTGATTTGCATCAACAACAAACAAGCAGTTTAATATTTATGTGAATATGACCTATGGACATCTTTTAAGTTCAGTCATTTAATGCATGCTGTTGGACAATGTACACTTGCCATTTTATTTAGTACATCTCCCCTGTAGCAAGACCCACAGACCATTTAAAAAGGTAACTCCAACGTAAAGGTTAGATTGTAGGTATACAGCCCAACTGTTTCTATGCTCAATAATTTAGCTCTGCTTTACCCAACCAACATGTCATTACCCTGTCAGTGGCATTGTTCTGCTGAGAATGATCCACCACCCAAATAATATCTGGTCTGCAGTGGTCCTATGCTTGTCTTTTTATATTAATGCATGCAGACTGGGGGTGGGGGGTGGGGTCTCAATTATATTCTACATGCAACCTTTTCCCGATCCAGTTACCCAATCATTCAATCATGTGGCAGCAGCACAGTGCATAAAATCCTGTAGGTACAGGTCAAGAGTTTCAGATAATATTCACATTAAACATCAGTATGGAGGAAAACGTGAAGACTTAACTGTGGCATGGTTGTTGGTACCAGATAGGCTGGTTTGACTATTTCAGAAACTACCTGGGATTTTCACACACAGCAGTCTCTAGAGTTTACATTGAATGGTGCAAAAAAAAACAAACAAAAAAAAATCCTGTGAGCTGTGATGGTCCTATGAGAGTCTGCACTTTGTTGATAAGAGAGCTCAGAGCAAAATGCCCAGATTAATTCGAGCTTCCAGGAAGGATATAGTAACTCATATACAGTAATCACTCTTTACAACCATGGTGAGCAGAAAAGCATCTCAATATGCACAAAACATCAAACCTTGAGGTGGATGGGCTACAACAGCAGAAGACCACATCAGGTCAGTTTTTCTAAGACCCTGAGTTGACTAATGCTAGCCAGTGAGCTACATATACTGCTTGTCAAATGGTGTTATATTAACTATATGTTTAATGACTTGTTAATTATGACTAGTGTTTTAATTAACAAAGAAGATGTTAACAATTAGTTCTAGAGTTAAGCTGCAACTTGGGTGTATTCGTAAATGTATTCCATCAGTTATAGGTAGAAATGTATTACTTTTATGGAAGTCTGGTCTGGTGAATAATAGGCAGGGGTGGCTGGTTTAAATAAAGTAGCAGGTCTAAGACTCACACTGTCTTTTAAAAATAAAATAACATCAATACAAGGTTTAATTCTTCAAAATCCACATTATTATTAAATTATTTTATGTTACAAAGGTTTTAAAGTGGATTGTTTTGGATTTTTGTGGAACCAAGTGCATTAGAACCACCAATGGCATAAAAAAAAATAAATAAATAAATAAAAAAAAATACACAGAATAGTAAGAAGTAGAATCTGGGCTTTATTTTTAACCCACACTGTAGATCCGTGCAGTCAATCAAAGACTGTGTTTACATCCATATCAATATTCCGCTACTAATAAGAATTTGGCAATATTCAAATTAGGAGTCATGTAAATGCCGCAATCCGATTGGCCGATTCAGATTAAGACAATATTCTGATTCCCCAAATTGTGATTCCCACCCTTGGGATATGCCTGTATTAATCATAAATTCGTTGCATTTGACACTTTATTCAGAAAATCCACTGAAAGTAGATACACTGTACGCACATGCTCAGTCCTCATGGAATTGTAGGTGCTAACAGATGCTTAGCTGTATAGCAACTCAGGCATACTTACATCAACCGTATATTCAGGAATATTCCAATGGCTGTATACATTTAAATATCTTATTTGGAACGTGCCTGCAACCCGAATAGAGACCTTAAACAGAATTTGATGTAAACATGTAAACGTAGTCAGTGACAATCATGAATCACCTGACACTCCCTCTAGATTCGATCTCCATTTTGGCTGATATTTTTCAGCATTCTTTGCTGATACATTTTTCAGTGTCTTTGCAGTGATCGAGAAGTTCCCTTTGATTAGCCAAATTCGGTTTTCAGAGGAAACTCGGCAGGAATCCAGTACTGCATAACAGACTCGTGACATTTAAAAAAAAATTGAAATAACAAATCTGTCTAAAAGTGAGTGTGTGTGGCAGTGTATAATAATTTGCCCCACAACATTCTTATTATGCCATTAATGAGACCTCATCATTATCAAGCATTGCTCATTAAAGCTATTGATAGATATTAGATCTTAGTCCACACGTTTTATAACATAACCAGCTGTCACTGGGAATATCATCAAAATAAGATACCCTAGTAGGCAGATGTCTCAGATTCCAGCTCAAAAATGTTCTCTCTAGACAACTGTCTTCTGTGTAGGTAGTGAAGACACATTAAATAGTTCACAATTACAACACCCTGCCTGTTGAATATTTCAGTATTTTGTATAATCAATTACTAACACATGCCTGCTGCCAACTGAGGTCAGGGACGTGCTAAAACTTAACTCCGACCAACACAGAGAATTCACAAGCAGCAGCCTGGCATCAGACCATACAATTTCACCCTGAAGAAAAGATACATGTGCAAATATTCTCTCTCTCTATTTCTCTCATTTCTCTTCCTTGTGTCTCTCACTCCCCCTCCCTCTCTCACTGCTGCAATGGGAGCCGACCCATATGGCTCAGGCAGGGGGCATTAAAAGCCTGTTTTCTTCTTCTGTCATCCACCATTCACCTCTTGCGTCGTCTGCTCCGCTAGAGACTGGAACAAGTGTGTGTTTGAAAGAAGGGTGCACGGGGGAGGGTTTGCTGTGACGACTCTGGTGGCTTTCTTTCTTTTTTAGCCTGGGAATGGAGCAGGTTTTACTGACAATGGTAAGAGAGTAAGGGATGAACAGAATCTCACTCATGCAGGCACCTGCACCAGTAATACAGCTTACACATTTATCACTCTCCACTGACACATTTGCAAGAATGTGTGTGAAGACCTGCTTTATCACACGCCTTTGCCAAATGAAATTCACAAGACGTTCCCTGAAATAGTTGCTATATGATATCTCTCAGGTGATAACAAATCCAAATACAGAGCAGTCATAACAAGTGCTCATGCTTCAATAAAATTATTTTCTCTGCTTTTTCCTTATGTTTTTAATTCAGTTCAATTGAACCAGTACATTTCTTAAGGTTTCTGATTTATATGCTATATTTCAATTGTCAACTTGTGTTAAAACAGAAAGTTGGTATCTATCTGGCAATAAAACCCACATAAAAGTAGGCTTGGAGTCAGTGTCTATGGAGTTTGGTCGATATGAGTCTGTAGTTCTATTAAATATTACCTTGATGTGTGTGACTGCTGGGGAGACCCCTTTTCATGGTGAAATGTTGACATTATATACTCTATTTGATTTTGCTAACTACACACTTTCCTGAATGTGCTCTTTTGCATACATCTCAAATACATTTAATAAAGCAACACACTGTATGGAAGTCACGGACGGTGTGAGTCATGAATTACAGTATTATTAAGAAATGTTATTAAACATTAAGTCCAACTTGTACAAAGACTTGAATAGCACTAAAATGGGTCTTAAACTTCCTTCCTGATGTGGGTTGAGTGACTGCATGTAGTATATCAATATTATATCTTAGGTAGTTTTTCCTTGCCACCATCACCACTGGCTTGCTTATTAGGGATAAATTCACACATTTAAAATATGTATCCTGTGTTTATGTTTCTGTAAAGCTGCTTGAGACAATGTCCATAGTTAAAAGTGCTATACAAATAAAACTGAATTGAATTGAATATCTATTAAATGTGTATTGGATGCATTTTTAATGTGGACATAAATCCCAATATATTATCAAGATGCATGAAATGAACACGATATACCGTATCATATATCACTATTAAACCACTGTTGATTATTTGGATCTTTTTATGGACTAGGTTTAAACAGCTCTGTGTGTAGATTATTTCATTTTTAATAATGAAACACGTATATAAGTAGTTTCTGTACATCGGATATATCTGTATGTGGCTGTGCCAAAAGTCTCACACAGATGGGGATTTGATTATATTACGAATATATTATGTACCACCGACGACCGCTAAAAGAGCCGCACATCGTTAACTTGTACATCATCTGTTGTGAGAAACAATTTGTACAGCTGAATATTATGCTGCTAAACAGAATAATACCAATATTGAGGCAGCACTCGGTTTTATCCATTTGTGCTGATTTCCCAGTTGTTTTGCACCATAACTTCTCGTTCTCCACACCACCATTCCTTTCAGACTTGGGCATGGGAGCGCCTGCTTTAAATCTACCTTCGCAAATCTAATACAAACGGCATAATGTCTTTAGTGAGGGGAGTGAGGAGGCAAGAAAAGGGAGAGAAACGGAGAGTAAAGGATGAGGCAGGACCTTAATTGGATTCCCAGTGTCCATGTGATATGTTTTATAATGGGCTAATTCAAGATGAATCACCCCGTGCAGGCTAGCGGCTAAGAGCAAGGCCACTGCGTCAATAGCCAGCTCCACAGGCGCTACACAGAGGCGTTGTGAAGAGGAGTGGGCCTCGTCAGAACCATTTAACAAAGTGTGTCGTTAGCCCTTGTATGTTGTATTTTTTTTTGGTTTTGTTTTCTTCTTGTCACTGATATGCTACTGCAGCAACCACTAGATCAAGTGAGCCTTCATAATTCAAAACAGCACAGCCTCTACTTGTACACAGCTTAAATAGCCATGCTAGCAAACAGCCAGTGCAGAGTTCATTAGACTTTTTACAGTCTCCGGGTGGCTCTTTATCAGGCTCTTATGCCTGCTTCCTATGAAATAGTACCACACCAAATTCATGTTCCCAAGTCGCACGTTACTTTCTTGGCCTTCAGGTTGCTGCTTAGCAATCATTAATAAGCTATCAGCTATTCAGCAGCTGCAATAGCATACCTTGAAATTAAGCTCCAGAAATGGCCAGATGAGACATCAGTTAAACACAGTTATATCGGGTTAGGTGCTGGATAGTTGCTAATATGAAGCTAGTTTGACTAAATTAACTAAAATAAACCACATGCATTAACCACTACTTAGCATGTTTTTGCTGAATAATCCATAACTTTGTTTATTACCACTGTTACCACATGGTTAGCTATGCATTATCAAGTTTACTAGACTCACTAAACTAGCTTAACCTTAGCGATCTAGCATTCTCAAGCGTAGATGTTTTGAAACAGTGCTGCAAAGTGTGATTCCAAACACTCATGTCATGTGACTACAGCTAAATAAAGCTTTGGCATGTTTCACAAGTGTTTTGACAGGTGGCACATACATGCAGAATCTGCATTTGATTGACAGGGTCGGGAATAAACCACACCAACACACATCTGTCTCCCACAAAGTTTAAAAGTGGATTTAACGCATCTTCACCTCGTGAAGGTTTTTGTGAGAGGACCTTTTTGGAAAGCTGGAGATTTTTAAAAATTATATATATATATATAATTATATATATATATATATTTTATATAATTATATAAGTTGTGGCTTCTCTAGAAAGTTGAAAATGTGGTTGCTGTCGAATCAAAAGTGTGAGCATTTGTAGAGATTCTGGTATGCTATTTTGTATTTGTGTAATGAAAATTTTGTTTGTTTGTTTTCTATTTGGTTATTATAACATCAACCTGCCTACGGACTATGGATGAAAATGAGCCAATTTGGCTAAATCTGGCACGTTACATTTCTTTTGTATTATTAATGTGTATTGTCCTAGATTTTAAATAAATAAATAAATAAATAACCACGTTAAGTCCTTTGTGCAAAAGGTCAGACTTTCCTTGAGTCTTATCCCTTCCTTTAAAACATGTGATCAGACAACAATCTGAAGGATTTGATCGATCATCAGGTTTTACACTGGCTTGTGGAGTCCATACCAGCTCGAGAGCACACCGTCATTAAAGCAAAACAGGAACATACAAAGTACTATGAAATTCTATAATACATCTAAATATTTTGAAGATTTTACTTTTCACTCAAGTTGTTGTTGATAATCTGATTTGTAATGAAAATTACAACAGAGTGGAAAAGAGAAGCATTTTTACTAGTTGTCTTGTTTTTCAACCCCACTCTAGCATAAATACATATGAAATATACTATGTATATATTATTCAAAGTTTCACCTGTGGTATGAATCCTACAGTTTATGAAACAGAGTTCTAAAATCATGCCTGTACCAAATTCTAAATTGGGTCTTAACAACTACTAGAATTACATGCCATAGACCTGACGGGATTACCACCTGTGAGATCATACCCATTTTTAATGACATCACACCAGTAAAGTAGTTTGGGTTGGATCATGTGATCTTATCACATGATGTGTCCTCATGACCGGATATGTCTTCTTTGAAAGGGTTTACTTACAGACTGGAAAATATCAAGAGCTTTAAGGATTTGCCCTGCAATAATCCTGGAATCTAGTTGAATCTTATTGGTGTAAAGAGAGCCATGCTACCCCAAGGCCAGTCTTGTTTGTTCTAGTTCTGCTGGAGTATCTTTACATAAACCTCCTTTAGTCTATTTTGCTGGTTATTTCAGACCGAATGTGACAGCAATGGAGGCCCAGCTGCTGCATTCAGACACTTAATTCCCACCAGTTTTGTATCTGTGCATTAGCCATAGTAGACAACAGAGATGCTCAATCGTTTATCAGTTGTCAGACGGGCTTAGTCAATTCAGCTTCTTGTTCCTTTGAATAAAAATGTTTGTCCTTGCACTGTGCTGGAAGAAATCCGGGGAATGAGAGAATGAAGATAGAGGGAGGATATTGCTATCAGTCCTCTGTTCTCATCCACACCTGCTCCTCTTTCATTCTTGGAAGAGTGATGAGAGGAGTGTCGTGGAGAGAGGGACAAGAGTAGAGAAGAGGAGATAACATGAAAAGGGGGGGAGAGAGGGGGAATGAGCAAAAAGGAGAGGACAAAGGGGCGGACGAAAGGGAATGCTTCAATAGCTTTCAGCTTCAAAGCCTGCACCTAAGCCCCCACCCATGATGGCTGTATGGGTGTGCATGCTCATATGTATCTGTGTGTGTGTGTGTGTGTGTGTAGGTGTGTGCGTAGGTGTGTGTGTAGATGTGTGTGAAGGTGGGCCTGTGGTTTGCTGTTTGTGGGGATGAGAGTTGACAGGAAGATTTAGATGGTTCCCATGAAGACAAGAGGTTTTGTTTAATTGGGAATTAAAAAAGAAAAATAAAGTTAAAATAGCAAAAAATATTGCTTTTGGGTGCTACAGTTAAGGTTTATTTTACTGGGCTTAGCATTATTATTAGAATTAGTGAGAAGAGGGCTAGGTTTATTTTAGTTATTTGAGATTAAAACATATTAGCATTAAATATATTGAGGTTAGGGTTACTGAGGCTAAAGCTACAATTACAGAGGTTAAGACTTGAGTTACTGAGGTTAAAGTTTGCATTACTGAGGTTAGGTTTAAGCTTATTGAGGTTAGGGTTACTGAGATTAGGTTTAGGGTTACTGAGGTTAAGGTTAGGGTTACTGAGGATAGGGTTACTGAGATTAAAGTTAGAGTTACTGAGGTTAGATTTACAGGGCGCTACAGTGCGACCATTTCACTCGCATTTGCGACTGAAAAGTACTTTGTGTGACTGTGAATAAATATTTATTTGCACCGGTGCGAGTGACCTCTTCGTAGTTGTGTAATACAATCGGAATAAAAACTACAGGAAGTCCAAAATGCATCTACACCGCGCAACAGTTACTTTCACGCTGCTTTTCATCTCCTCAGTCAACCGAACAAGTGTGCAAATACTGCAAAGAAGTCATTATGATGAAAAGAGTAATACTGAACATCATCTGCTTCTCTCAACTTCCCGATATCACAAACCGCCATCTTTTATTGATCCCGCAAAATGACCTGAACCTGCGACCTGCTCGTGTAGACACAGCGGTAAATTAATAATAATGCTAACGCAACAAGGTGGGTTTAATTCAGACTTATTTATTAAATAATCCCTCACCAATCATAATCAAGATTAGCAACTGTTCAGTCTGTGAACATACAGTATACAACAAACATACACTGCATACTCTCCTTCACTAACTCTAATAGCGCATTCACTTTATTTAAACTCACGACTGCCAGCTATCAGTAGAAAAGTCAAATCCAGTTTCCATGTTTTGATTTTATCCCCCAAAATACACAATATTATCAGCAGACATGGCAACACTGGCAACCCATCTAAAACTTATAAACAAACAAACAAACAAAACGAATAAAATGTAAAGACAGAAAATGTGCTTAGTTATAAATAAATCATTTAATATATAAAAAATTGATATTATAATAACTTCATAAAATATAAATGAAATGATAAATTAAATGATGTTTAATTACTGTGGGATGCATTTAATATCAATTTGACATTAAGCTTAGTTCACTATTTCCTTAGAAAGCTATTAGCCTTTTTCCTAATATGGATCATGCTTGTGTTAGTCTACTTTTAATTAGGACTCTTTAATGTTTAAGATATTTAAAAATAAATATTTCATGCTTGCTGATTTATCAATTAACTAACAGTATCTCCCATTGCTATTATTTTTATATTATTATTATATTATTACTATATTAGAATTATATTATATTATTTTAATTCAATTAACAGTGACCATGAGCAGAGAGCTTACATTTAACTGTTTATGACAGACCTCCTGATTAAAGCTTAAACATAAAAAGAGATTGGTATCTGAATCGGTATCGGCTGTAAAAATCCTGATCGGTGCATATCTAATGAACACCATTAAACTAAATCGCTTTGTCTCTTGTGTGGAATGATGACAAAACTGTTTGTAAGCTCTGTAATCTCTAAACTGCTAAAGTAGTACACCGGAAGTGAGCAGCAGTGAAGCGGGAGTTTCGACGTATGGTCAATTTTTTTTTTTTGCCGCGCTGCTCGCACTGAATTAAAGCGTCAGTACAATGTTGAAAGATTTAAATGAAGATGAGTTCACAAAAAAGTATATATTGAACAAAAAAATATATTTGTAGAGTAGTGTATTTCATATACAGATGTTAATTTATATATAAAAAAGTTGATATTATATATTACCAGTTTGATGTCAGTGATGAAGTAGAAATGCTTTTGTTTGTGGTGAGTGAATGTGAGACTAACAGGAGGTTTTTTTTTAGAATTCAGTCAATTAATTCTATTAATATGAATTAATAACATTCAATAAGCGAAGAAATCCTACTTTAATCTTCAGAATTTAGTTCATGTGTTCATGTTAATTAGAGTAATGTGTTTTCTGTTTATGAGACCAGTTACTGTGAAACAACTTGTTGAAATGGAGAGAATAAAGTTTTTATTTGCATTTCTTTCAGAATTGTGGAATTAATCATTATTAATTTAAAAGAAGGCATAAAAGGCAGAACTATCGGTATCAGTATCGGCTGATATCACTCTGAATAATCGGTTATCGTATTGACTGAGAAATTTAGTAACAACTCTAGTAACAACCCTTTGGCAGATATCAGAGCTTGGTAAGAGTCTATTTATTATTGTTCAATGAAGTTTCACCTACTCTTCCTGGAGGAATGCTTCTAGTTCTGAGATATGTTTGGACTGTCTTGGATACACAGCATGTTTAAGATCTATCTACATATCTTCAGTGGTGTTTAAGTTAGTTGACTGTCATTTCGGGAATTTGCTTTGGCCAGCATATGGACAGTTATATTTGAGAGTTTTCTTGGTCTGTCAGATCTTGCACAGTTCCCCTTAACTGCCATTTATTAACAGCATTTTCTGACAGTGGAAATTGTAAGTTGGAAGTGCTTTGATATCTTCCATGTGCTTTCATGTGCTTATAGGCATCAACTAACATCATTGTCAGATCCACAGTTAGGAGTATTTATGCTCTATTTTGAGTATTTATGCACTACTGCCCATTTTTGTATGCACACCCACTGTTTCCCATACCACCTCCTTGTGTGTTTCTTATGTTTCTTAAAGTATTTGTTGCACTTTAATTGCCCCTTGGGTCTAAAAGAAACATTATTTATTCTCACTGTTTACTGCACAATGTATATGGCTGTGATGACAATAAGGATCTACTTGTACTTGAACTTGAGTTAGCTGCTTAGAGGGTCCAATGGTTCATGAATGTTAGCACAAAGTATATTATATTCTTGTATTCTACTGCATTACTGTATACAGTCTTTTGTATACAGTCTTCTCCAAAAGTATTGAAACAGCAAGCCAATTCTTTTTTCTTCCGTTTTTACATATAGATAGAAAATCATATTTTGTCTGCCATTAAACAGATAAACACATCTAAATCAATCAGGAGGAACTTCATCATGCAGCAAGACAGTCACCCAAAACACACTGCCAATTCAACAAAGGACTTCATCAGGGGGAAAATGGAAGGTTTTAGACTGGCCAAGTCAATCAACAGACCTTAATCCAAGTGAACAGCATTTCACCTTCTGAAGAGGAGACTGAACGGAGAAACATCTGAAAACAAACAACTGAAAGTAGCTGCAGTACAAGCCTGGAAAAGCATCACAAAAGAAGAATGCAACAGTTTGGTGATGTCAGTTGGTCACCAGCTTGATGCAGTTTTTAGGTGGTCTGCTACCAAAGGTGGCATGATTTAAGTTGTATAACAGTTCTAGGTATAAATATGAGGAAGTGAAAGCTGAAATTCTGATCTATTGTCTTCATCTTTTGATCTCAAACCCAAATGTTTTCAGTGTGTAGCAAAAACAAAATAATTGGCCCTGCTGTTCTAATACTTTTGTAGGGGCCTGTTCTTGGATACACTGTATAATTGGATACTGAAAATTTGTACTTCTGGCTTCCTTGTTAGAAATCTAAATGTACATACTGATTTCTTTAAAGCTGCAGTTACAATGACAAAATTGAACTGAATATTTGCTTGCCCAACCCTATACACAAGTGTGCGTGTGTGTGTGTGTGTGTGTGTGTGTGTGTGTGTGTTTGTCAGGCTGTCTCATCAGGCTGTGAGTTGTTGGTCTATGCTGACAGCTGTCTGTTTGGATCTCTCCATTCTCTCTTCCTTAAACAGTAGACACAGACCTCACAGACCCCCTGCCTAGTGTGTGTGTGTGTGGGGGGGGGGGGGGGTGTTACACTCTGTGTAAACTGTAGGGAAAAAAATCAGGAACAGCTAGACCAGTCAGTCTCACCAAAATCTTTTCTAGAACTGTCTGTTCTTAAAAAGGAATTTATAAAAACCTTCACCTAAACACTGTAATGTTATAATGTTATAAAGATGAGCTTATGGAATCCCTTTTATGCCTTAGAGCAGTATCCCTTATGCTCAGGCAGAATTATATCAGACAGCTGGATGTTACATGTGCAATAATGCAATTCCACCTAGTGTGAATTTTCCATGAGCCAGTAAACTGTTGCCGCTGTTCCACCGGGGCTGGTGGTGGGGCCGGAGCCGGTGCTTGGCCAGAGGGTGGGACTCACTCAGAACTCGTGTTTCCACTGACAAGCGAACTGAACACACTACAATGTGGAAGTTACACAACAGACACAAACACGGCGCCATACACTGCAAATGTCAAATCTCTGTTTTCAGTTTTACAAACTTACTTCACTTTCGGCCATTTGGTTCATTTGGGACTGCAAAGAGTTAGTGCAGCTTCTCGTAAGGCACGACAGTGGGCACAGAGAAAAGTAAGAATATGTAAATATTTTATATATTTTACCTCTAATGTTACGATGAGCTTACCCGAGGTAGCTCAGTTCAGCTAAATTAGCTATTGCTGTATGCTGTAGTAATAATAATAATAATAATAATAATAATAATAATAATAACAATAATTACATTGAAAGTAATTAAATTTTCAATTGTTATTTTTTTACAGCTAGCTCTCCAGATTAGGGCAAGATGCTTGGCTGTTGTGTGGGCATATCCTTGAGTGCACCACTGCTGGGATACCATTGTTCCTGGATTTAATCTGACACATTTTATCCTTAATTATTGCACTATTTCAGTGGGCAGGATGAACAACGTTCTTAATATACTAATTGGTATTCATAATAGTCATTTTGTTATATGGGCACTGGCCCAGGGTTTTTTGTGTGGAAAAGTGCAGCCCGGTTCGAGATTGGGCTCCAGCTCTGGCTCCAGCTCCGGTGGAAAAGGGCTATGTCAATGCATAGCTCGAGTTGCACTTAAATGGTAAAAAAAAATGTTAAATGTTACTTGTAACTTGACTTGGACTCATGAACAACTGATTCGAGACTTGACTTGGACTTGAAGACAGGACTTGAAGACCGAGAAAAACACAAGTCATTTTGGTTTGGCATTCCTGATTACGTCCTCTCTTTACTATCCCACATAACAGCATCAAACACCACACTTTTCTATTCATTCCTCATTCATTCATTCCCTATCAGTATGTGCTAAAGCAGCAAATATCACAATTCATCTCTAAACACACCAAGCCAGCATTATTACATACACACGTGACGCATCAGAAAGGGTGTGTTTATCACCCATTGGAAAAGTACTATTATATAAATGAACAACAAACAATAACAATATAGCCAAGTCTTACCTTGTGATAATCTTCATCTCATTTCATTTGAAAAGCAATCATAAATCAGTTATAAATCACCCTCTGAAGGGTACTTTGAAGGAGAGTAATCAAGCTAGTTATGCTGTAAGTCTGCTTCAAACTCAATTTGTAAAAATTGGATCAAATGTAATAGTTTTAAAGTAATAGTTTTTTTTTTTTTGATTGTGTATGAAAAATTTAATTAATGTAAAATTAAGTAAAACCTTGTGTGCTTTATTATACAATTTTGAATAAATGAACAAGACATTCTGTAGAAGTAATCAGTTTTAATATTTCAATTACAGTAATTGGACTTGGAATCCACCTCAGGGACTTGAGACTTGACTTGGACTTGGACGTCAGGGACTTGTCAACATGTCTGTTTTTAGGAGCCAAAAATGATTAGCCTACAGCACACAGTTACTATAGTATACAATTAACTTTTGGTTATCTAATATTTTACATGCCAGGCTTTATATTAGGTTTGTAACTATACTAGCTTATACCACAACCTGGTGTAACCAACATGTGCCTGTAAATCTATATATCTCCTTTAACTAGTTAAACACAAATTATATACGTGTATTAATCAGAAAAGTGGTTGTTTGATTTGCATGTTACGTGCCATGATTCACGTTAGCTATTAGCAAAAAGTAGTTTGCCGCACATGCTAAGTGTACTAGCTACAGACGCTCTCCACAGACTCCAATAATCTCTGCTTCTGTCTTCCAAGCTTTATTTTTGTTTATAATATCTCTATACACATTTAATCAGGGGTAGTGTCTATGACAGGATACGTTTAATCCAGCTTTTCGTATATTTTTAAACAATAAATGGGAACTAATTGCAGGTAGGAACTAATGGTGTGAGAAGTAAAATAAAAAATATATATATACCTAATTTGAATAACGTTTAAAACACTCAAATCACTTGTCACAATGTCGCTTTGTCGTTTTCCCCCTAAACTTTTCCTTAAATGTGATGTAACTGCATTTTTGTGTTAAATCTATATCAAAACTTATGCAAACTATGTGTTTGTGTGTGTGAGTGACAGAATATAAGAGCGAAAGAGCAAGACAGATAGGAAGAAAGAGGATGAGAATGAGAGAAAGTGAAAAAGACAGACAGAACCTGTGCAGCTGTCTCTGTTAATCTGTCTCTTATCTTCTTTATCTGTCTATCCATCTGTATTTGTTTAATGAATCGAGTTGTGGGTCTCGCTGTCTCCTGTCTGCCTGGCTTATGCACACAGATATGTTTAATAGATTCTTTCATATGATCCTATGGGGATTTCTGCTTGCACAGTGAACTCAATGCTCAATGCTCTTATTCCCACAAAGGTTAGCTTGAATCACTTAATAAAGTTTGTTCAAACTGTGTTTTATATGTAATTTCACTAATTTCACTAATAGCTATACTGTGGATTTTTCGTATTTATAATCTTTATACTTTAAAAATATTTTAGTTTTGTGTTATATATAAAAATGATACACTGATCAGCCATACCATTAGAACCACCTGCCTTATGTTGTACAGATCCTCCTTGTGCCACCAGAACAGCTCTGACCTGTTGAGGTATGGACTCCACAAGACCTCTGAAGATGTGCTGTGGTATCTAGCACCGAGACGTTAGCAGCAGATCCTTTAAGTCCTGTAAGCTGTGAGGTGGGGCCTCCATGGATCGGACTTGTTTGTCCAGAACATCCTACAGATGCTGGAAGCCAAGTCAACACCTTGAACCTTTGTCATGTTCCTCAAATCATTCCTGAACAATGTTTGCAGTGTGACAGGATGCATTATCCTGCTGAAAGAGGCCACTGTCATTAGGGAATATTGTTGCCATGAAGCAGTGTACTTGGATGAATTAATGACACATGAATGCTGGGACCCAAGGTTTCCCAGAAGAACATTGCCCTGAGTATCACACTGCTTCCTCCGGCTTGCCTGCTTCCCATAGTGCATCCTGGTGCCATCTCTTCCCCAGGTAAGCGACGCACATGCATCGGGCCATCCACTAGATGTAAAAGAAAACATGATTCATCAGACCAGGCCACCTTCTTCCATTGCTCCATGGTCCAGTTCTGATGCTCACATGCCCATTGTAGGTGCTTTTGGCAGTGGATGGGGTCAGCATGGGCACTCTGACGGATCTGCAGTTACACAGCCCCATACACAGCAAGCTGTAATGCATTCTGTCTTCTGACACCTTTCTATCATAGCCAGCATTAACTTTTTCAGCAATTTGTGCTACAGAAGCTTTTCTGTGGGATCGAACCACACGGGCTAGCCTTCACGCCCCATGTGGATCAGTGAGCCTTGGGCGGACATGACCCTGTCATCGGTTCACCAGTTGTCTTTCCTTGGACCACTTTTGGTAGGTACTACTCACTACATACTGGGAACACCCCACAGGACCTGCTGTTTTGGAGATGTTCTGGCCCAGTCGTCTAGCCATCTCAATTTAGCCCTTGTCAAAGACGCTCTGATTCTTACGTTTGCCCATTTTTCCTGCTTCCAACACATCAACTTTGAGAACTGACTGTTCACTTGTTGCCTAGTATATCCCACCGCTTGACAGGTGTCATTGTAACAACATAATCAATGTTATTCATGTCATTTCTAAGTGGTTTTAATGTTACAGCTGATTTTTATTTATTTGTATTTATATTTATAGTTTTATATATAAAACTATTTACTTTATTTTTTCTACTTTATTATATTTCTTTATTATATGTTGTACCATATTCTATTTTGCACTCGTTGTAAGTACTTGTAAGCCAGAAACAAATCTATTGTGTGTGTGCAAGCACATATGGCCTATGAAGCTGTTTCTAATCTATTCTATTTTATTTAAAGGTTTATGGTGTTTTTTTTTTGACATTCGGTTGACACTTTACAGGCAGGCTTACCTTAGAACAGGGATGTCAAACATACAGCCCATGTCCCACTAAATGAATTTAGAATCCAGCTTTTTCAAAATAAAATTCCTCTTGTGTACCATAATTGAATTGACAAAGAAAAAACAAAAACAAAATACAACAACAACAACAACAAAAAAAAACACTAGTCTGTGGTATTCCACTAGGGAGAAAAATAGAGCAATACACTCAGGGCCATAAACTCAGCTACTGACAAAATGTTCTATTGCTATATAATTCTTCATTGGGAAACTAAAATTTTAACACTGTAACCACATCACTTTCCAACAGAAGTCATTTAGGGGTTTCAGAGCAACAAGGTTGAATACTTATGCAATCACAACATTTACATTTGTTACTTGTATCTTTCAGATTCATATCTATCAGAGTCAGATCATTGTCATAGCTCAGCGTACTTGTGATATGCATTGGGTTACCAAAAAAATAAAAATGAAAATTTCCAAATAATTCTAGTCTCCTAGTTTCCTGAATGCAAAAACCTTCTGTATAACACTGTTACATAGTTACAGTCACTGCACTGTATAAACAACATTTTATATATATATACTAAGTTAACTTTTTTATTTATTTATTTATTTTTACAAAGCTGGATAAAACTGTTTTCATTCATTCATCTCCAGTAAGACCTTTATCCTCATCAGGGTCACAGTGGAACACTGGGTGTGAGGCAGGAATACACCCTGGATTGGACACCACAGCACTTACTAGCATATTTTTGGGACTTAGGAGGATACCGGAGAACCTAGGGGAAGCTCATAGGGACATAGGGAGAACATGTGGATTCCACATAGACTGTAACCTGAGGTCAGGATCGAACAATGTTGAGCATGTAGCCGTGTGACGATAATTCTGCCCATACCCGTTTTAGTTTTGGATACTAAGGTTAGGGTTAGATAGTCCCGCCGGGGCCATGTGTGTGCGGAGTTTGCATGTTCTCCCCGTGCTGCAGGGGTTCCCTCCGGGTACTCCGATTTCCTCCCCCAGTCCAAAGACATGCATGGTAGGCTGATTGGCGTGTCTAAAGTGTCTGTAGTGTATGAATGGGTGTGTGAGTGTGTATGGGTTTTAAAAGACAATATAAGACTTTACGTCAGCAGTGATCTTCAAGGATGGAAAATCGTAATCACACCCAGATATCCATTCTTTAATATGGTTAGAGTTGTTAATAAAAAGTTGTTTATCAAATTTCAGCTCTCCAAACACTTCATCAGTAAGATGTTTAAAAAATATAGATTTTATCCCAGTTCTCTCACCCAGGGTATTCAATCTGATGCTTAAAAAAGTTTTAAAATCCAGCAGCTATCAGCCATGATGACAAATTGGCAGAGCATAAGTGTCTAGAAGGTAAAAAATGGTTCTGGAACAATCAACCAAAAGTCTGCATGTATTCCAGCAGGTCTTGAGACAGAAAAAAAACTTTCCAGGCTTCCATCACAGATCTATAGAAGGAAGTCAATTCTGTAAAAGTTTTTATCAAGTCCCATGTTGCCTGTTTTTCTTAGGAGTGCAACTGCACTGTTAGACCAAGCAATATTATTGTTATACAGCAGTTTCTGAGCAGCTTCCAGACGAAAAGCCATATGTCTAGATCTGATATCTATAAGACCTTCTTGCACTGGCAAAAAAAAGGACAGCTGGTCGGACTCAGTGCTGTCCTGACCCAAAAAAGTTCAACAGTATCCTTTGAATGTCTTGAACTAGAACAAAATAAACGTATGCCACAGAGCAGAAGCGATCACGTTGTTGGCAACTAAAACTCTCCCCCTGTAGGATAACTGGGGTAGCAACCAGTCCCATCTAGACAATCAGGTGCACAAATCTCTCTCCAAAAATCCTTCCCAATTTCTCTTTTGAAACTCAGCTGATCCCAAAAACACACCAAGTATTTTTAGCCCTTTTCTATTCCAGTTTAAGTTTCCTGGTAGTTGTGGGAGCTTTTTCCAAGGTTCTTTGACCTGACCAGAAAGCCTCAATCTTATCCCAGTTGACTTTTTCTGATGATGCCCTTTCATACAAATCAAGTAATCTAGACAGAGCCTTTATATCATTGTTGTCATTGACAAAGACTGTAACATCAGCATAAGCAGTAATTATAGCTCTTGAATGTTGAGGCACTGTGGGTATTGATAAACCAGTTAGAGTTTTCCTTATAATAAAAAGTAATGGTTCAATAGCAATACTGTACAATTGCCCTGATAAAGGGCATCCTTGTCTAATGCCCCTTGAAACCAAAATAGCCCGACTTAGACCACCCACCACCTTAACCATACAAGAAACTCCAATGAATAACAACTGTATCCATTTGATAAAATTCTGACCAAACCCAAATGCAGCAAGTAGATAAATTATAAAAAGATAATTATGATCAACCCGAACAAACACCTTTTCTTGGTCTAAAGCAATCAATCCAATGTCTGCATCAAACATTTTGCAGATATCCAAGGTATCTCTCACCAAAAAAAGATTATCCATTATAGATCTGTTTGGAATGCACTAGGTTTGGTCTTGATGAATTATCAAATGTAAAAACCTCTTAAGTCTAATAGAAAGACATTTGGATAAGATTTTATATGTTAATAGAGCAACAGGTCTCCAGATCTTTAACAAAGTCAAGTCTCCCTTTTTAGGTAGTAGGGACAATATAGCACGTTGACATGTAACAGGTAGAATGCCATCTTTATAATGTTCACAAAAAAACTTTGTAAAGGTCCATTCCAATATATTTCCAAAAATGTTTATAAAGTTCAGGAATCAACCCATCAATCCCAGGAGAGTGACTGGATTTGAACTAGCCAACAGCAATAGTGAGTTCTTGAAAGGTAATTTGCATGTCGAAAGCAGTCCTAGAAGCAGAGTCTATTTGAGGAAGTTCATGCAAAAGTTGTGTTGCACTACTAGAATTGCAATGCTCAGCTTCGTAGAGACAAGAATAAAAGACAGCATGGCGACATATTTCTATAATGTAATTTGTAATCTTCCCATAGGGAAGACGTAAACATGTCATCTTCTTATATTGTGCCACTGAATATTCTAAATTTTAAAAAATAGGCACTTGGGGCATCCATATCTAATGTGACTAATGTGAATCGTGACCTCACCAAAGCTGCCTTCACCCTCTCATTCAAATGAAAATGTAGCTGTTTCTTTTCTGTTGTAAGTTGTTGATAAAGGCTGGGTAAACAGCGAAGTTTTGAGTTTTACCAACCTCCCATCATTGTTTTAAATTTTAAAAATCATTTTTCCCCCTTCCAATTATTCCAAAATACCACGAAATGTTTATGCAACAGTTTATCATTAAAATGGCAAAAAGAGGATTTTCTTGGAAACTGGGCCATATTTACTGAAATAAAAAAAACAAGATGGTGATCAGAAAAACCTATCGGAGAAATACAACAATCAATAACCCTGTTATTAAAATATTTTGAAACACAGATTCTATCTAATCGAGCAGCACTAACTCTATTGTTAGAAATTTTAACCCATGTATATTATTTGTCTACTGGATGCTTGATTCTTCACATATCTAAAAGTTCAGCTTCTTTCATTAATCTTGACAAATAGTTGGAGGAAAGCTCTTCATTGTTATGATCAACATTGAAACATTCTCTACAGTTCCAATCTCCACATATAATGATGTTTCCATCACTAAAACCTTGTTTTAAAACATTAGCTAGTATACTAAAAATATGTGGTCATTCATGTCATTTGGTGCCTAAACATTTATAAAATAAATTAGAGTAACTTCATTAATAGTTTTAACAAGAACAAGATGACCTTTTACAAATTCTTCTGTTTTTTTCAATACTAACTCTTCTATCTGGAGAAAAAAAGGAGAGCAACTCCAGCGTTCAGATTTGTACCATGGCTAAGTGTATGCTGACCTTTCCACCACATCCCCCACTTTGCTTCATTATCCGCATCACTATGTGTTTCTTGCAATAAAATGACGTGTAGCTTTTTACTCTGCATTATTTCGGACACTAAGGCTCATTTATGTCTATCCCTCCCTCCATTAATATTTAATGAACCCACCCTCAAAAGATCCATACACAGGTTTAGGAACGATATAGATAAGATAACAGCAGAGGAAAACAGTAGAAAAAAAATACAAGAACACCACGCGATGCATGGCTTCCCATCCTGCACTGCGGCCTACAAACATGGCTGCCATTGACTGCAATTCCCAGAACACTCACATTCATTCTAATCATGCACACCTGCATCAAATTCACAGCACTCACAACCATAGTATAAAGAGATTGTTTGAACACAATGACTTTGTGAAGTATTGAGTGTTATCACCATACCAAGCGTTTCTACCCTGTTAATCGTTTTGCTTCATGTTCATTGGTCTTGCTTCTTGTTTCTTGTTCTCGATTCTAGCCTTGCCCAGTTTATGCCTGTTTGCCAATCGCCTGACCCATTGCCTGTTTCTTGACCTTGCTATTGTCTCATGTTTTGGATTTGTCTTCCTGCCTCTCTCTAAATAAACTCTTATCTGCATTTGCATCCGTCCTAACCTCCTTTACGTGGATCTTGTGACAATGGCTAATCACTTATGAGAATACTTCTCTTATTTTTATCTTCCTTTCTACATATTCTAATGACTGTAACATGCTTTAAAAAAAAAAAAAAAAAAATGTTTCTTTTCTCTCAGTTGATCAAGACTCACAATCTTTTGAAGAGACACGAAACGTCTTATCATGAAAGCCATTAATTTCCTCTAATGTATACAAAGAAGGATCTTTAATGGACCTATCTTGAGATTCACGTTCAGGTCCACATACAGAACCTCCTTGTGAGTCACAGTCCTACTCAAGAAGAGAACCATTTTCGTCAGATACAACATCATCCATTGCACTACCATCATTGCTGAGACACAACTCTCTTTTTCTTGTACCCAAACAAACAGGCTTCTCACACCTACTTGAACTGGGCCTTGCATTTTCCACAATTTATCTTATCGTTCATCTGCATTGATACTTTGCACAGTATTTGCAATATTTTCACTTTGTTGACGTTCATTCACATTAATATCTGTATTAGTAAAAACATACTCATGTCTTTCTATAATGGCTAGCGCCACACCAGAATCGCTTACCTCTGATGAGCCTGCTTTTTCCTCTTGAGCAGTGTGCTCCACCATATCTCCCTCTCCTGAGACAGTAGGCCTATTCTCTGTTGCACGCTCTCTATGTGGGCATGCAAACTTTTTGTGACCTAAATCACCATATTCGAAGCACCTTAAACTACCAGTTGTTGCATACACCATATAAGTTCTTTCTTCGTATCGTATTCGGAATGAAACCTCCAGCCTATTCTGGTGGGGTCTAGAAACATAAACACCTGTCTTCTGAAAGACTTCTGAAAGACAGCCTGGCGTAATTGTTTTGAAAACGATGGCAAATTTTCCAAATTGTACGAATTCCCGTTCCAACGCGTCATATGGAATAAAAGTTGGAACATTCGATACCGTAATTTTCGCTGTCGGAGCATGTAATGGGGTAACCTGGACAAAGTTATTGTTTATAAACCATTCTCGATTAAACGATTAACAAGGTATTGATCTTT